>NC_133545.1:9090909-9393939 GCF_048773025.1 Camelus bactrianus
CTATTCAATTCTTTGCCTACTTTTCATTGTTTCATTTGTCCTCTTATTCATTGTAGGAGTTATTTTTGTATTCTGGATACAAGTCTTTGTCAGATATATGCACTGTGAGTATTTTCTCTCAGTCTGTGGTGACCAGACTAATTCTAATTCTAATTTTTCTTCATTAGAAAAATATTTTCCCTTACTTTGTAGATTATCATATAATTTCATTAATGTTGTCTTTTGATGGGCAGTTTTTTTTTAAATTTTGATTATGTCTACTTAACTACAGCAGCATATAGCAAAGTATGTTACCTAGTTCAGGTGGAGAACAAGAGAATGGGTCTATTTAGTTTTTCTAAATGAAGGTCAACTAAACACTCTGTGTACATTACCTCTTATAATATTCAAACCATTTCCATGAGGTTAAGTTAACTACTTCTAGGTAAAAACACAGGCAAAGAGAAGTTAAATAAGTTTTCTAAAGATGGACCCAATATTCAACCAAAATCTATCCAAATTCAAAGTTTATGTTATTTCACTATAAAGCACAGAATTTCACTGAGAAACAGAAAGAATTTAATTTCACCCAGATTTGGATACAATTCTCCCTGACATTGAATTCTTTAGTTCCCAAAATCTGGTACCAAAAAAAAAAAAAAAAAAATTGCAAAAGTAATCAGCCAAGTCTACTGAAATAAAATGAGTTATTTTTCCCTAAAATTACTGTGCAGAAAAGGAGTCACTTTATATCTGAGTTTTTAAAAAATCAATTACATGAAAGAATACATCACCATTTACATTATTTTGAAAAGTCAAAGTACTGTTTGGGGACAGCATATTAGCCTGAAATAACTTTCTAGTCTTGAGAGCTTATAATGACCATCTGGTAGAATTTGTGCTTAAAAAGCATTGGACAGCTACATGTAAAAGAATGAAATTAGAACATTTTCTCACATCATATACAAAAATAAACTCAACATGGATTGGAGACCTAAACATAAGACCAGAAACTTCCAAACTCCTGGAAGAAAACATAGGCAGAACACTCTTTGACATAAATCGCAGCAATATGTTTTTTGATCTATCTCCCAAGGCAAAGGAAATAAAAGCAAATATAAACAACTGGGACCTAATTAAACTTAAAAGCTTTTGCACAGCAAAGGAAACCATCAACAAAATGAAAAGACAATCTACTTAGTGGGAGAAAATTTTTGCAAATGATATGGCCAATAAGGGGTTAATATCCAAAATATATAAATAGCTCATTCAATTCAATATCAAAAAAAAAAAAACTTGATCAAAATATGGACAGAGGAACTGAACATTTTTCCAGAAGACATACAGATGGCTAACAGGCACATGAAAAGTTGCTCAACATCACTAATTATTAGAGCAAATCAAAACCACAATGAGATGTCACCTCACACCTGTCAGAAATGATTACCATCAAAAAGACCACAAATAACAGGTGCTGGCAAGGATGTTGAAAAAAGAGAACTCTCATATACTGTTGGTGGGAATGTAAATTGGTGCAGCCACTGTGGAAAACAGCGTGAAGTTTTCTCAAAAAACTAAAAATAGAACTATCATATGATCCAGCAGTTCTACTCCTGGGTATACATCCAAAGAGAACAAAAATACTAATTCAAAAAGATACACACACACCAATGTTTATAGAGGCATTATTTACAACAGCTAAGACATGGAAGCAATCTAAGTGTCCATCAACAGATGGATGGATAAAGAAGATATGGCGCACACACACACACACACACACACAATGGAACACTACTCGGCCATAAAAAGAATAAAATTTTGCCATTTGCTGCATCATGGATGGACTTGGAGGGCATTATGCTTAGTGAAATAAGTCAGACAGAGAAAGACAAATACTGTCAGGTATCACTTACACGTGGAATCTAAAAAATACGACAAACTAGTGAATATATCAAAAAAGAAACAGACTCACAGATACAGAAAACAAACTAGTGGTTACCAGTGGGGAGAGGGAAGGGCTAAGGGGGGAGATAGGGGTAAGGGATTAAGAGGTACAAATGACTATGTATAAAATAAGTAAGCTATGAGGATATATTATATAGCACAGGGAATGTAGCCAATATTTTATAGCTATAAATAGAGTATAACCTTTAAAAATTGTGAATTATTATGTTGTACATCTGAAACTTGTGTAATATTGTAAATCAACTATATTTTGATAAGAAATTTTTAAAGGTGCAATAAATATACTGCTCATTTAGCAATCATTTCTGCAAGGATATCTCCAAGTCTTGTGTTAGACTTTGTTAGTTAGATCAATGCTAGATTCTTTAGCAAATAAATTTACAAATTCCCAAATTTTCATGAATACAATGAGAGTTTGGTTCTTGCTAGATTAACAACAAACTCAAGTTGTTCTCAGATGGCCAGAGACTTTCCTCCAGCATCAATTCAGAGATCGGATGCCTTCTCTGGGATGCCTCCTCGGACCTCGGGAACAGGGGGCTGCAGAGTGGAGCTCACAGACAGAAGCCGTGCCCTTTCCTTGACATTCTGTCTGTGTCTGTCTGCTTTCATAAAGATGAATAGCTGCTACAGAGGCTGGGTACCAAAGGAGACTAAAACACTACCATCTGGCCCTTTACATAAAAGTTCACTGACCGTCCACAGCTGGGGGAAGAGACTGTGGTAAAAGCACTTCACCTTGTAAGAGTCCCATCCCAGGGAGGGATAAATTAGGAGTTCGGCATTTGCAGATACTAACTACTATATATGAAAGGGATAAACAAAAAGGACCTACAGTGTGGCACACGGAACTATATTCAATATCTTGTAATAACCTGTAATGAAAAAGAATATGAAAAAGTATATATATATACACATATATGTGTGTGTGTATGTATATATATGTGTGTGTGTATAACTGAAACCCTGTGCTGTAAACCAGAAGCTAACACAACATTGTAAATCAACTATACTTTGATTAAAAAATTGTTTTAATTTAAAAAAAAAAAAGAGTCTCATCCCAGAAATGAGGCACTGCTGCTCCTGCTGACACTTCATTGGCAAGAACCAGTTGCACAGTACCACCTAGTTGGGAGGAGCTTGGGAATGTAATTTGGGCTAGGTAGCTACTTTCTAGGGATGATTCTAAACAGTGCAAAGTAAATTGCTGGACAGATTTTTGCTGGACACCCAGCTGTTTCTCCTGCAGCTGTCATTTTAAGCAAGCCTTTTAAAGATCTATTGAAAAAGCAATAGAGATCACATACATGCATGCTCAGGATGAATAAAAAAAGCCAAATGTTCTAAAGCTGGGACTCGAGATAAAATTTCCAGTGACAGCACCATACACAGATACAAAAAGTGCAATATCTCACACTAGACAGCAAGATAAAGTGGTATAAAAAAAACCTGTTAGATAGCTCAAAATGTTTCAGTGATAGCAAAGGAACTGATACAGAAACACACTGCAGAGTCTGATTTAAAATATCTTACAGATATGCAGGCAAAAGTGCAACACCTCTGAATCAACACATATTATATACCTTAAATGTGTGTAATTAAATTTTAAAATTAAATATAAGTAGGTATTTGCATCATCTACTCACCTCAAACTTTACCTATTTGCCATGCATGATATCCCACAGTCTAATGCCACCTGGCTTAGCAATGAGATGTACTGATGACAACATACAAGGAAGGGCTAGGAGGAAGCACAGATCCTTCAAACTCCCACTGCAGGAGATGCGCCTGCATGGACAGAGCTGGATAGCTATGAAAAGCCTTCCAGTAGAGAGAACCTTGGCATCATGAATTGGCACCATGTAGCATCATATATTTGCGGGCTTGCCAGAGAAGGGGAACGTGCAATCTTCTGCAAAATAATATAATGAAGGACCACCAGGCTAGGAAATAGCCTTGGGTTGCTTCCTGAGATCACCTAAAAACTGTGTATATCATTGCTGAAATATCATCCCAGGCTTTGATGCCAGATCACACAAAGGAGATTGGGGAGAAGTTCCCAGGACCATATCTCAACACCAAAGTTTTGTGCCTCCTCAGTGCTCATCTCAACCAAAACATTCGCTACAGTCATTGGGAAGAGAGGAGGACTGACATGTATTTGAGTCAGTAGACTCCATATGCAAGGGAGACTGCCCTTTTATTATTAATGCAGGAAGATGGAAATTAAAAAATTTTTATGTAAGTTGAGATCAGTATTTTGGTGAAAGGATTACTCAGCCTTATTATCCTAAAAGTTCTGCTCTTCATCTCCAATTTACATTACCTTGCTTTTGCCTCATCTCAAATACAAGTCAGAGCTGTGGCTAGTTTTTATTACCTTCCCTTTTAATATTTTTGCTGTAATTTGGTCCACACCTGACTTTTTTCTTAGGTGATGCTGGCTCCACTTTCAGAATAACTAGGAAAAGGAGTCAGAGCAACAGTTTATTCGTCCAGTGTATGTTCTCAAAGCCTTGCTCCAAATGCCTAGGAACGAGCATCTAGTTGACCCACCTGAGTCAGGAATCCACACGTGCGCCAGCGAGCTTCGGTCGAGGGTAAGTCTCATAGGACAACCACCGTTGCTGGGGCTGCTTCCTACAGACCCAGGGTGCTCCACAGGGGAGATGAGGAATATGACCCTCGATCCTGGAAGACAGCAAGACAGGAGTCCGCTGCAGCGGACTTTAACATGATCCTCCAGAAGTGATCAGAATACCCTGCGGTATTCACCAGCCTATCTGAGGTCTTCTCTGTTTTCACCAGTTCTTACTGCATTGTCTTTCACTTTCCAATTCCAACCTGCTTCCCAAATCAGAATGAGTTCTCTCTTAGCTACTGGATCATTCCCGGATCCCACTGCTAAGCTTCTTTTACTCTGCTAGGACTAGCAAAGAACCTCTCCTCTGGCCTTGGCTTGTGATGAATCCCAGGTTCCACTCTTTCTTAAGCTGTGGGCAGCCCTTTACTCGGCCATGGTGTCAGTGCTGTCATCAGTGCCTTCCTAAAATGAAAAGGAATTTTGTCTCTCTTAGAGAAGCCAGTAAGTTGCACTTTGTTTACCCATTAAAACAAAATGCCTCTTCAAAAGTGATCTATTTAACAACCATAAACAACTCATCAGCATGAGTTCACAATACAAGCTTGTCATGCGAGAGTTGTGACTAGGAACTTGTTACCATATATTCTCCAAATGTGAAGAGTTCTAACATGACGCAGCTGTCCCCAGTTATTTCCATATTATATATGGCTGTGTCAAGGGATCTAATGCCTAGCATAGGGCCGTTGCAAATAAAGCACTGAAGAAATATTTGTAGATTTGATTTGAGCTCCTCTAGGGGAGAGGAGCTGTATTACTGAAAATAACAGCAGAAAAATAATATCACTTAAGAATTATATAACTTCTTTCCAAAGTGGTTTGTATTTGTGTGATTGATGTGTATGTGTGTATGTATATACATATACACACATACAAAATATATATGATGTTCCATTGTATGTGTGTATATTTATTTTATTTATATATATACAAACACAAATACATATAACATTCTTTTTATAGCCTTATATAAAATTAATCTACATAATTTACCTTTAACAAATTTATTTTATTTTCATATTCGTATTTTTATTTTAACACCTTAGGAGCCTTCTGAGATCAAGTAGCAATTCTGAAACATGCTTTACTTCAAAATAATAAAGTGTATCTCTTGGAGCTCAAATATCAGGAGTACAGATATGCAAATTTCAAGTTAGATACAAATTTAAATAAATTTTCCACAATTAGCCAATTTATGGAATGATAAAAGCAATATTAAGGTGGGGAGGGGAAATATAGAGGTGAAAGTTACTCCCTAACTTTGAAATACAGTTCCCTGAACAGAAGCTCACTCACAGCCCAGGACAGACAAAACGGACTTTGAACAGGGAATCCCTTTGGGTAGCGTGAGAGAGACTAAGAACACAGCACTGACATCAAATATTCTACTATTCCTAAAATGATATCAATATTATCTACCCTGTTGAAAGGACTGAAATGCCATGCAGCCCAGTTGAAGCCTTTGGAGAGAACTTGACCTGCTTGTTAAAAATTACAAAGACAGCAAAACCATATGATATCAACTTGCTAATCATTTGACCTTTGTGACGAAGCGTTTTCTTCTTCTGTCCCTGGGCCAAAAACAAACAAACAAAAAAAACTGATTTACAATAACTTTGATTCCCAACTCTACTCAATTACCCTCTTTAAATTTGCTTTCTGTAACTTTTAGCTTTGTGTTGAAGGCCAAATAACACACACAAAAAAAAATGACAGCACAAACAAAACATTTAGGAAGGAAGTAAAGCAGTTGAACTGTTTTAAGTATGATTTGCAGTCCATTGAGAGAGGTGGAAAAAAGTGTCTTCCATGTCTCTGGCTTTTAATCAACCCACACACACATCTCCTCTGTACTCAGTTCTAACATGCAGATTAGTAGGAGTCCAATTAAATGGGCTTGACTAAAATTCTGCATTTTAATATTAGAGCTTAAAAGAAAATAAAAGCAGACCTAACCCTGTTTATTCCCTCCCTATGACAGTCCCAGGATTTATCCTATGTCCTCCAGCCCCATTGCTAGCCAGAGTCCTCGCCTAGCCTTTATCAATCCTACTTAGATTTATTGTAGTAGATGTCTAACTTTTCTCTCCTTTTCTAATTTCTTCTGACTATTCTCTCTTTTTCTTGCTGCTTCTTTTGTCAATATCTTTGGTACTTCTGGTCATTACTTTCCCCAAAACACTACTATTAGCATGTCACTGGACGTGAGCCAATTACTTAATACATAAAAATCAAATTCCTTTTTCTTTCAGGCAGTCTCTGATTACACGAACTCATCCCATTTCTTTTCCCATGGCAGAAATTCTCCCATCTAGTCTGGCTGGTCCTATTCTTTGTCACAATAAATTTGCTCCAGTATTTATGTTGCTACCTCTACCCAGAATGCTTTTTCCCGCTTCACTTCTCCTGTCTCGATCCTGTGTACACTGTGAGGCTCGGTTAACTTCCCATCCTCTCTACAAAGCTCTATCCCAGTGTAATTGATGCTTCCAGTTCCTAAATTGCTAGACTTCTTAAGATATAGGCAAGAAAACTTGCTGAGGACCTTAAGTTTCAAATGCTTCACACATACACATATACATACACACCCACACACACTCCATCCACTAAAGAACAATGGCCACCTCTGTCATTCCAAATACAGTGGTCAGTACTGGCAGAGGAAAACCCACAACCCAAACATCTGCTTTTGCAGCTAACACTGGTCAGGTACTAGAGACATTCTTGACCAAATTTCTCCTATGATGCTTTTGACTGTTGTTGACTACCATAAAGGATTTGGGTTTGAGTGCTGCCAAATGTGTGACATGAACACTGCCTTAGGGCACAGGTGCAAGACTTGCTTTGGTAAAAGACAAGACGAATGAACTTGTCAAGCCCTGGCTCTCAGTCTGCATGCTCTCAACGGAGCCTTGCATAACCAAGCGTTGTTTTCCCAAACTGCCACGTGTCCCTTTTCTTGCTTCAAATACTGACCTAATTTGTGGTTGCAGAAGTATTTGTAATTTAGCATGGCATTTGCAACAATTAGAAAGAGTGACTAGAAGCTTTCTGTAATGTTTAAAGATTCATGTTTTCTTAATTTCATTTATTTATAAAATTATATTTTCATATATATAGAATGCACAAAGTATTCCTTTACAAGAGCAATTAGACACTATATACTAGAATATAAATATTTGATACAATTTAATTAAATTTTTTTTAAAAACTAGGAGTTTGGGATTAACAGAAACTCATTGTTGTACATAATACAGATAAATGACAAGGACCTACTATATAGCACAGGGGACAATATTTAATTTCTTGTAATGAGCCATAATGGAAAAGAAACTGAGAAAAAATACATATGTGTGTGTGTGTGTGTGTGTGTGTGTGTGTATGGATAACTGAATTGCTTTGCTATACATCTGAAACTAACATTACAAATTGACTACACTTCAATAAAAAATAAGAATAAAAAATAAGGATTAAAAAAAGAGATCCCTGAAAGCTTTAAAAAGTTGATGTAAGATTTTTTTTAAATTAATAATAACTGGTATAAATTATAGTTATCCATCTACTACAATAGATAATTTTGAGTAGTTTTAAATATTTTAGAATAAAACAACTTAAAAAATGTGATTTATGCTTTAAGAAAAATATTTTCAAATTTAGCACACTCTAATTATATTTACTAGTATTTCAAGTCATTACTGTAAAAAAGTTAACTATTACTAATTATTAGTGAAAATATTAACTGTGAATTTTATTAAGGTTTAGTGGTTTGCTGCAGTGAAGGATATAAAGATAAATCTTATAAAACAAGTATGTAATGGATTATGAATTAGGTACATATTTATTTTATTATCATCTAGACATTAACCAGACTATCAAAAGGACTCTTGGGCACATTTGATAATGACTGAAATCAGTCACCATTGCTATTTTGTCTCCCTTCAGTCATGCGAAAACCAAAGCTTTCCACAAATGTTTTAATTCCATCATCATAAAAAGCCTTTTGTCAATGATGGAGGGACAAATATCTTATTTAACACTTTGGTAGCTCCTCCTATAATTACAAATAAATTAACTTGTGGTAAGTAGACCCTCCTTCATTGGTAATTCCTGCCTCAGAACTTGTGATTATTGTACCCGGCCATAAAAATGTTACCTCAAACTAAAATCTAAGACTGTTACCTTTGCTATTATTGTCCCCACTTGGGGCACATGTGTTGGCTCTCTTTCCCCATTAACTGGTGAATTATAGGGTGTGGTTTTTCTGGTCTCTCTCCTGGTCCCCATCACCAGTGTGAGCACTACATGAGCTCTTAAACTGATTAGAAAAGAGGTGAGAAAAAATAATTAGGAAGTTACGAATAACTAGTGTTTCCAAAGGGAGTCTTGGGTGCAGGTCGGTGGTAATGGCAAGGAAGTTGCGTCCAGACTTGAAGACAACAACATCGCACGAGGGACATAAAAATCGGAAAAGGCTGCTTCAGTGAGGGTTTCTGTGGTCCCTGCCTGACAGAAAGCTGGTGAGCAAGAGTCTTCCCGACAAAAAAGCAGGGTTTTACAACCGCACGGCAGTGCTCAATGGCGTTTAATTTGAAAATGAGGGGGATACAAAGTGAGTTCTTAGGAAGCAAATCCGCAGTCAATCTTTTTTGTCGCTCTACTTTACGACCATGTCAAACTCTTTCCTTTCCAGACCTTCAGTGAGTTTGCTCAGAATTGATTTTTCTGTGAGCAGAGATGAGAAGCTTAAGTAATAGCTTTCTTAAAAAAAAAAAAAAAAAAAATTTAACCAAATAACTGAAACCATTATTTTACAAAGACATTTCAGTTTTGCTAGTTGGAAAGCGATTGTTGAACAGCTACAAAATAGTTCCGTTAAAGAGATTTCTTGTGAGCAGGGAGCCTAACGTTGCAAAATATGTGTTGTGAAATCCGAGATAAAAACTGCCTTATTGCTCTCGTTTTAGGTGTTTCATAAATATTTGTAAGATCATGCTCAAGACAGTTTTTACTTGGGAAATAAAATTAACAATATTCCTCAATGATCAAGCGTGTGATTTTCTGCCATGTGTTTTCATTACTCATTCCAAAATACACATATGTTTATATATACAGAAAGAGTGATTTGAAAAAGGAATTAAATGAAAATCAAGACCTTCACCAAAACTGTGTTCTCATACTTGACTATTAATAAGCTCTATTCCACATCACTTTCCCTATCTTCTTGGAACTTGAGTTAATGAACGTAAATTAAGTTTATTTAGATTTTAGTATACATATGATATGTTCAAGTTAAATTATGGTGAGAAAAAATTTATGAAAGGTTAAGTTTAAGGACTCAGATTGGGTACCAATTACCCAAAACTCTGAATTACAGGAAAGCAAACTTCAGCTCTGAGGTACTCCTCTTCTTCCACTTTCTCTTTCTTTTCCTTTCCTTTTCTTTGTAATTCGACAAAAGCCATTTGATGTGACCAACCAAGACAGGCATTTGCACAGGAGTGGGGGAGGTGATGGATGGGAAGTCACGGTGACAAGAGGGCATGTCAGAGGCCAGCAGGAATGAGGAGGGGGCCGCAGAAGGGGCAGCCCATGTGGCACCAGGGAACTTAATTAGGGTAAGTGTCCACACACAGGGACAGGCCAGTTCAGAATGTCAGAGCCCAGGCCACATGAGGACGGTTCCCATATTTGTGGGTGACCTGAGCAGGTGGTGAAGGCTTGCACGCAGGTTAAGCCGGGGTCCAGCACTAAGCGTCTAAACACAGGTGGGGTGGGGGGATGTGCCCATGAGAGGGGACACAGGAACAGCCAGTTCCAGGGCTTAAGTAGGGTGGTGAGGGCAGTCATACCAGAGAAAAGGCAGTGGCGGTAGCAGAAGATATGGGGCAAAGGGGAGGGCCACAGATGTTGACCAAATGAGTAAATATATTCAGTATCGAAAGAGACACTGTTCTCACTATCCATGTGGAGAGAGAAAAGCAACTCAAACAAACCCTGTGCTGTTGGGTTAAATGGAAGCTATTTCTGTCAGTACACTGTTTTCAATATAGAGAAGGAAACTTAGAGAATTGAGTACAGACATCAATGTATACGTGCAGGCGGACATACATATTCACGCTTGTATCCCTTAGCTCTGTCCAGCAACACCCCAATGGCAACAAGCACACCTACATCCTACATCCCAGATCTCAGCTTCTGAAGCCCATTCGCCCGCTCTCCACTTACAGCAACCAGACCTCCTAGGAGAAACGGCTGCTCCCAGAGCTTGTGCAGGAGTAATGTCAGATAAGCCTTGAACACATTGCTACGTCAAAAAGAAAGGAAATACTCAAAGATGGATCCATGCCAGAAGGACACAGAAGCCCGCTTGGAGAGGTTAGCAACAGAACAATCTGGAAATCTGAAACACCCAAATAAATTATGATCATGGATTATAACCCATTCTTAAAATAAGAAACTATGAATTAATATTGATAGAAGGAGATGGAGAAGATGGCAGAGTAGAAGGACGCTCGCAGCTCACCCTCTCCCACAAATACACCAAGACCCACATCTACAGACCCACTCAGCCAACCAGAGCACCTGCGGAACTCCGATAGAACATCACCCTCTTCAAAAGATAAAGACGCCAAAAATCTGGTAGGAGAAAAGGAAAAAAGAAAGAACAAAAGGCAAAGCAGCACGGGATGGGTCCCGTGGGGAGGGAGCGGCAAAGGAGGACTGGCGCTCGCTCGCTGGGTCTCCCCTCTCCAACTGAGAGGCCAGCAGGACGGAGGGGGAGCCTCCGAGGCTCGGATCTGTACAGAGCAGCCCTTGACTAACAGAACTAAGTTAAAGGGGCACAGAGCGTCCCCCCGACACCCAGCCTGAGACGCGGGCCGGCAGCGGCGGGCAGGGCCAGGCTGCACAAGCCGGGCGGAGGACGGGGGCGGCTGCACGGAGGCAGCCCCGGGGGACCGCAAGGGGCCGCGCGCCGTGGCTGTGGGTGCACAGGGCAGAACAACCTGGGCCCTCCATAAAACAGCAAGGTTGATGTGCTCTCGGGGGAAGGGTGCACACCCCCATCTCTGAAAACCCGCGGAAAGTTTTCGGGGGAAGAGAGGCGGGGCTCAGGCGCAGCCGCCATATCCTCCGTGCTGAGCACTCAGGCGGGGGCGGGGGCGAAACCTGCATCCGCACCGAAGGGCTTAGCAGCCTCAAAGGCCAGACTGAGACTGGCCTGCAGCCCGTGTCAGATAGGATCCTTCCATCCTGGTCCCTCAGAGAACTTGCTCCACAAAGACAAACAAGGAGCTGGGCTTTGGCTCGGAGCAGGGACAAGGCTGTCCCTCGGTCTTCCCCGAGCCCACCCGCGGAGCGCCGACCAGGGCGGAGCACCGACAGCCGCACAGAGCAGCGGAGCTACCGGCGGCGGCGCAGGTAGAGCGAGAGCGGCCCCCAGCCTTTCGGGCAGGAACACAGCCCCTGACCGAGGTGCTGGGAGGGGGCACGACCCGCCCTCCTACCCGGCCAGTCTGCAACATCTGACTGCGGCATCCGGAGGGGCAGCGACCCGCCCGCCCACAGCAGAGAGCTGCACCTGACCCAGTGTTAGGAGGAGGCGCGATCGGCTTGCCGACAGGTGCTGGGAGCAGCACAGAAGAGGGCGCCAACGGAGGGCCTCTGAAAACAGCAAGCTGAGCTTCCAAAACAGGACGAAGACAGAAAGAGTTCACATTAAAAGCACACAAACTCCAGGAGAACATGGACAAACCCACGCCCCCTTTTTTTTTTTAATCTGTTTTTACCTGCTCTATTTTCTATTACTCTCTTAATTTTTACTTCTTAATTCATTTCTATTTCTCTTGGGGTTTGATGTCCTGTTATTGATTAGACACAGGTTTCAAATACATCTATTCATCTCTCCCCCCCCCCTTTTTTGGAAAGGTTTTAAAAGGACATCTCAACCCGATTAATACTCTGCTTCAACTCGCTCTTCTATTATTCATTATACACTGTTTTCAAACCCTCTTTCTCCCTTCTTTTAAAATTCTTTCTCTCTCTCTCTCTTATTTTTTTTCTTTTTTTCCTAAGTTTTATTCCTAAATAGGTATTAGATAGATAAAATCTTTAAGGACCAAAATAAACAACTGATACTCCATAAACCACAGTGCCAGAGAAGTATGAGCAAGATGAAGAAGCAGAAAAACCTTTCCCAATTAAAAGAACAAGAGAAATCCCCTGAAAGAAAGATCAACAAAATAGACATCGATAGCCTACTAGATCAAGATTTCAAAAAAGGAGTGATCGAATTGCTGAAGGAATTAAAAGAGATAGTGTTTAGAGATATAAAATATGTCAAAAATGAAACTGAAGCTATAAAGAAGAGCCAAGTAGAATGGGTAAACTCATTGACAGAGATGAGGAATGATCTAATAGCTGTGCAAAGCCGACTAGATAATGCAGAGGAACGAATAAGTGATCTAGAAGACAGGGCAATTGAAAGCACCCATTCAGAAGAACTACAAGAGAAGCAAATAAAAAATAATGAAAATAGCATAAGGGACCTATGGGATAACATAAAGCATCCCAATCTTCGCATAATAGGGGTCCCAGAAGGAGAAGAAAGCTCAAAGGGGATTGAAAAGGTTTTTGAAGAAATCATGACTGAAAACTTCCCAAACTTAAAGAAGGAATCAGATATCCAAGTACAGGAAGCTCAGAGGGTCCCAAACAGGAAGAACCCAAATAGACCCACACCAAGACATATCATAATCAAGATGGCCAGAGTCAAGGATAAAGAAAGGATTCTAAAGGCAGCAAAAGAAAAGCAAAGAGTAAGTTACAAGGGAACCCCCATAAGGCTCTCAGCTGATTTCTCTACACAAACACTACAGGCCAGAAGTGAGTGGCAAGATATATTCAAAGCCCTGAATGAAAAAAAGATGCAGCCTAGGATCCTTTATCCAGCAAGGCTATCCTTTAGGATAGAAGGAGAAATAAAGAGTTTCACAGACAAAAAAAAAGCTGCAGGAGTTTAGCAACACTAAACCCATGCTAAAAGAAATATTGAAAGGTCTACTCTAAATAGAAAAGCAGCAGGATGCTACAGAAATGAGAAACTCACAACTGGAAAGGTGATAACTCATGAATTACAAATAAAGTAAACATGAAATTATAAAAGAAGACATACAAATCACTGAGTGGGAGAGGGAGGCAGGGAAATATAGAATATCTTTTTCTTTCTTTTTTAAATTTTTTTAACAGTACTATGGGTTTGAGATCATGTTACTATCAGTTTAATAAAAACAGTTATAGTAATGGGTTGCTAGATTTACAAAAAAGGGTAACCACAAGCCAAAAATTTACAAAGGAGTCACAAAAATTAAATAAAATCCATGAAAATACAAAGGAAAATTACCAAACCACAAAAGGAAGAAGAAGGGAACAAAGAGGATATACCAATTCAACTGCAAAGATAAGTTCAAAATGGCAATAAACACACATCTATCATTAATTACTGTAAATGTTAATGGACTAAATGCTCCAGTCAAAAGACATAGACTGGCAGACTGGATAATAAAGCAAGAACCTTCAATATGCTGCATACAAGAGACCCACTTTAGGGAGAAGGACACATATAGATTGAGAGTGAAAGGATGGAAAAGGATATTCCATGCAAATGGAAAAGCCAAAAAAGCAGGTGTTGCAGTACTGATTTCAGACAAAATAGACTTTAAAACAAAGGCCATAAAGAAAGATAAAGAAGGACATTTTATAATGATTAAAGGAGTGATACAAGATGAGGATATTACACTCGTTAATATATATGCACCCAATATAGGAGCACCTAAGTACATACAAGAATTACTAACAGAGATAAAGGGGGATATTGATGGGAATACAATCATAGTTGGAGATTTTAACACTGCATTAACATCACTAGACAGATCTTCCAGACAGAAAATAAACAAGGCAACAGAGAAATTAAATAATACAATAGAAAAATTAGATTTGGTGGATATTTTCAGAGCATTACACCCCCAAAAAATAGGATATACATTCTTTTCAAGTGCACATGGAACATTTTCCAGGATCAATCATGTACTTGGGCACAAAAGAAACCTCAACAATTTTAAGAAGATAGAAATTATCTCAAGCATCTTTACTGACCACAATGCCATGAAACTGGAAATCAACAACAGAGAAACAAAGGAGAAAAAAAGGAAAGCACGGAGATTAAACAATATGTATTGAAAAAACAATGGATCAATGAGGAAATCAAAGCTGAAATTAAAAAATACCTTGAGACAAATGATAATAAAAGCACAACCACTCAAAACCTATGGGACACAGCAAAGGCAGTGCTAAGAGGGAAGTTTATAGCGATACAGGCCTTCCTCAAAAAAGAAGAACAATCTCAAAGAAACAATTTAACCCACCACCTGAATGAATTAGAAAAAGAAGAACAAAAAGCCCCAAAAATCAGCAGAAGGAAGGAAATAATAAAGATCAGAGAGGAATTAAATACAATAGAGATTAACAAGACCATAGAAAAAATCAACCAAACCAAAAGCTGGTTTTTTGAAAAAGTAAATAAAATCGACAAACCTCTGGCCAAACTCACAAAGAAGAAAAAAGAGAGAACACAAATTAGCAAAATAAGAAAGGAAAATGGAGAAATTACAACAAACAAAATAGAAATACAGAATATCATACGAGAATATTATGAAAAACTATATGGAACCAAACTGGATAACCTAGAGGAGATGGACAAGTTTCTGGAAACATTCTGTCCACCAAAACTGAATCAAGAAGAATCTGAACACTTGAACAATCCGATCACTAGAAAGGAAATAGAAATAGCAATTAAAAACCTCCCTACAAATAAAAGTCCAGGACCGGACGGCTTCACCGGGGAATTCTACCAAACATACAAAGAAGAACTCATACCAGTCCTTCTCAAACTCTTCCAGACGATTGAAAAGGAGGGAATACTCCCAAACTCATTCTGTGAAGCCACCATCACCCTGATACCAAAACCAGGCAAAGACACTACCAAAAAAGAGAATTATAGGCCAATATCACTGATGAACATAGACGCCAAAATCCTCACCAGAATTTTAGCAAATAGAATCCAACAACACATAAAAAAGATTATACATCATGACCAAGTGGGGTTCATCCCAGGGACACAAGGCTGGTTCAACATACGCAAATCAATCAATGTAATACATCACATCAACAAGAGAAAGGACAAAAACCACATGATCATCTCAATAGATGCAGAAAAAGCATTTGATAAAATTCAACACCCATTTATGATAAAAACTCTCGCCAAAGTGGGTATAGAGGGAACATATCTCAACATAAAAGCTATATATGACAAACCTACAGCCAGCATAGTACTCAACGGTGAAAAACTCAAAAGCTTCCCACTAAAATCTGGTACAAGACAAGGATGCCCACTATCACCACTCCTATTCAACATAGTCCTGGAAGTCCTAGCCACAGCAGTCAGGCAAGAGAGAGAAATAAAAGGGATCCAAATTGGAAAAGAAGAGGTAAAAGTGTCACTATATGCCGACGACATGTTACTATATATAGAAAACCCTAAAAGGTCCACACAAAAACTACTAGAGCTGATTGAAGAATTCAGCAAGGTAGCAGGTTACAAAATTAACATTCAAAAATCAGTTGCATTTCTTTACACTAACGATAAATCAACAGAAGAAGAAAGTAAAGAAACAATCCCCTTTAAAATAGCACCCAAAGTAATAAAATATCTAGGAATAAATCTAACCAAGGAGGTGAAAGAATTATACACAGAAAACTATAAACCGTTGATGAAGGAAATTAAAGAAGACTTTAAAAAATGGAAAGATATTCCATGCTCTTGGATTGGAAGAATCAATATTGTTACAATGGTCACACTGCCCAAGGCAATCTACAGATTTAATGCAATCCCCATCAAATTACACAGGACATATTTCACAGAACTAGAACAAATCATAATAAAATTTATATGGAACCATCAAAGACCTAGAATTGCCAATGCATTACTGAAGAGAAAGAAAGAGGCTGGAGGAATAACTCTCCCAGACTTCAGACAATACTATAGAGCTACAGTCATCAAGACAGCATGGTATTGGTACCAAAACAGACATATAGACCAGTGGAACAGAATAGAGAGCCCAGAATTGATCCCACAAACTTTTGGTCAACTCATCTTCGACAAAGGAGGCAAGAATATACAATGGAATAAAGACAGTCTCTTCAGCAAATGGTGTTGGGAAAACTGGACAGCAGCATGTAAGACAATGAAGCTAGAACACTCCCTTACACCATATACAAAAATCAACTCAAAATGGATTAAAGACTTAAACATAAGACAAGATACAATAAACCTCCTAGAGGAAAACATAGGCAAAACATTATCTGACATACATCTCAAAAATTTTCTCCTAGAAGAAATAAAAGCAAGAATAAACAAATGGGACCTAATGAAACTTACAAGCTTCTGCACAGCAAAGGAAACCAGAAGTAAAACAAGAAGAAAACCTACGGAATGGGAGAAAATTTTTGCAAGTGAAACCGACAAAGGCTTGATCTCCAGAATATATAAGCAGCTCATACGACTCAATAAGAAAAAAATAAACAACCCAATCCAAAAATGGGCAGAAGACCTAAACAAGCAATTCTCCAAGGAAGACATACAAATGATCAAAAAGCACATGAAAAAATGCTCAATATCACTAATTATCAGAGAAATGCAAATCAAAACTACAATGAGGTATCACCTCACACCAGTCAGAATGGCCATCATTCAAAAATCCACAAATGACAAATGCTGGAGAGGCTGTGGAGAAAGGGGAACCCTCCTACACTGCTGGTGGGAATGCAGTTTGGTGCAGCCACTGTGGAAAACAGTGTGGAGATTCCTCAAAAGACTAGGAATAGACTTACCATATGACCCAGGAATCCCACTCCTGGGCTTGTATCCAGAAGGAAATCTACTTCAGGATGACACCTGCACCCCAATGTTCATAGCAGCACTATCTACAATAGCCAAAACATGGAAACAGCCTAAATGTCCATCAACAGGTGACTGGATAAAGAAGAGGTGGTATATTTATACAATGGAATACTACTCAGCCATAAAAACCGACAACATAATGGCATTTGCAGCAACATGGATGCTCCTGGAGAATGTCATTCTAAGTGAAGTAAGCCAGAAAGAGAAAGAAAAATACCATATGAGATCGCTCATATGTGGAATCTAAAAAACAAAAACAAACAAACAAAAACAAAGCGTAAATACAGGACAGAAATAGACTCACAGAGAAATCAGACTTGTGGTTGGTTACCGGGGGGTGGAGGGTGGGAAGGGATAGCCTGGGATTTCAAAATTGTAGAATAGATAAACAAGATTACACTGTATAGCACAGGGAAATATACACAAAATGTTATAACTCACAGAGAAAAAAATTTGACAATGAGTGTGTATATGTCCATGAATGACTGAAAATTTGTGCTGAACACTGGAATTTGACACATTGTAAAATGATTATAAATCAATAAAAAATGTTAAAAAAAAAAAAGTAAATACACTGGACGTTTGATGGGGAACAGGATATTTGCAGAGTCTCAGAGTGACTTCCCACAAATTACTTGCTCATTACAAAGGAAAGAGAGTGTTTTTACAGAGAAGGTTGGCTGATAGCCCCTCGATCAAATAATTAAACTTACAGTCAGTAATGGGACAAGTCTAAATTGTATGATACTTAATAGGAAAAGAGAACAGCATCACTTCAGGCACATCCTTGCCAAAGACCCATAACCTAAATGTAATCTGAGGAAGTATCAGAAAAACCCTAATTGAGATAACTTCTGTAAAGTGATTCTCCTATAATCTTCAAAAGTGTCAGATTATGAAAATTAAGAAATTGAGGGATGCTTTCGGCTTGAAGGAGACCAAAGAAACCTTACAACAGATGCCGAACTGTTATTATATACATCCTTTTGTTATGAAGGACACCAATGGGACAACTGGCCAAAGTTGGTGTGGTCCAAACGGGAGGATGCAGGAAAGCATCTTTACAACTTCACCCTGCTGATGTGCGTACTGTGGTCATGCAGAACTTCCTGCTTTGGAGGAAGGTACCCTAAGCTTTTTAGGAATGACAAAGCACCAAGCCAGCAACTGACTCTCAAATGGTTTAAGAAAAAAAGAAAGATTCTTCATAGTGTCCTGGCTACTTTTCTGCTAGCCTGGGATCGTTCAAAATATAAACTCTAAGCCTGAACATATAAAGAAGTTTTCTTCTTAAAGGATAATGCAAAATAATCTGAGAGAAGCTCTAAACTAACTTACCAGAATTCTATTCCCTCTCCTGATTGTATTCCCGTTTTTCATTTAGATAATGTGATCAGAGCACACTTCATAAGCCTTTATAGTAAGTTATTACTAATATAATATGGAAAAGTCAGGAAGGACTCACTCACACCAACCAGTAATGCCTAAATCTCCATAAACAGAAATTCTTTTCCATGGGCTAAGAATAACTTTAAAAGGACTCCTAGAGAATGTAATTTCCTGAATGCCAGATGAAGAACTACTCACAGGACAGGACACAGAAAAGCTTAGGTGCAAGATGGGCTCCTCTAATCTCTCCCTTTTCCAAACTTATTTTGAGAATATAATGGGGGTAGTAAGGAAATGTCCCTTCCCAGGGGAGAAACTGAGCTGTGGTGTGGCCAAGCCGAATCTGTGGACCAGAATGGAGCCATCAATGCAGCCAGAGATCCATTAAGTCAGCATGACCAGGGAGGTGGTGTGTCCAGATGGATGACTAATCTGGGACAAGGGCGACCCCCTCCAAAAAAAAATACCCCACATAAACCTAAGAGATAAAATAAGCCTGAAGGTGGGTTATAAACATGAAGATCAGCTAGCCAAACGTGATTCACAAGGCAAAGAACCAAAGGTTTAAAAAAAAAAAAAAAGATTCCAAAGGCAAGTACAGAAATGAAAGGAGAGTAAGGAACAGACTCATTTTTCACAGGTAAGACTACCTGCTAAGAGAGTCCCATAGGATGTTGTTGTGTGGCCACAGTTGTCTTTTCAGTCCTTCTTTCAGTGTGAAGATTACCATCATAGATTCTGAGAACACAGAGTGGATTCAGAGAGAGTAGATCTGTTTCTGCTCACCTGTTTTTTTTCCTCAGGTTTTGTAAGGATAGAAAAGGAACACATTGTAATGTAATACACAGGAGATGCCCCATCAGAACTCCCTTCAGGGAAGGACTTTCTGGCTTACTGTGGAGAATGTGGTCAATAGGCAGTCTTCAAAGAGACAGAAGATAACAATTGTTGGTGAGGATGTGGAGAAAAGGGGTCCCTTGTAAACTATTGGTAGGAATATAAATTGGCACAGCATTATGGAAAACAACATGGGTGTTCCTTAAAAAATCAAAAATAGATCCAGCCATCCCATTTCTGGATATATATCCAAAGGAAATGAAATCAGCATCTCAAAAGAGCTATCTCCACCCCCACATTAATTGCAACATTATTCACAATAGCCAAACGTGGAAACAACCTAAATGTTTGTGAAGAATGCCTGGTGGGAAATGTGGTGGATACATACACACGAATAATATTCAGCCTTTAAAAAAAAGGGAAATCCTGCCACTTTGGACAAGATGGATGAACCTGGAGGACATTACGCTAAGTGAAATAAGTCAAATACAGAAGGACAAATACCTCATGATTTACTTCACTTATACATTGAATCTAAGATCATTAAACTCACAGAAGCAGAGAATAGAATAGTGATTATCAGCAGCTAGAAGGAGAGAGAAATGAGATGTTGGTGAAAGCATACAAAGTTCCAGTTGTTAGATGAGTATGTTCTGGAGATCTAAGTTACAGCAGTATGACTGTGATCAACGATACTTTATTGGATACTTGAAATTTGCTGAGAGGGTAGATCTTTGTTCTAAAAAAATAGAAAAAAGAGAGAGAGGGAGAGAGAGAGAGAGGGAGAGATATAAAGAAAGAATGAAAGAAAGAATGAAAGAAAGAATGAAAGAAAGAAAGAAAGAAAGAAAGAAAGAAAAAGAAAGAAAGAAAAGAAAGAAAAGAGTGAAAGAAAGAAAGAAAGAGAAAAAGAAAAGAAAGAAAAGAAAGAAAGAAAGAAAAAGAAAAAGAAGGATGGAAGGAAGGAAGGAAGGAAGGAGAAGAGGGAGGGAGAGAGAAAAGAGGAAAAAGGAAAGGGAAAGGAAAGGAAGGGAAGAGAAAAAAGAAAAGAACGTGGTAACTGTCAAGCAGATTCCCACATACTGGGACAGACTACCATGCACTGGTTATCAACCCCAATGGAGGACTCTAAGCACCTCTGCCTACTGTATCTTGGTATCAGAGGACTCGCCAAGAACACAAGGCAGTCAAGCACTGATGGAACAACATTTAACTCACGTAGAGAAGAGACAGAGCAAGATCAGCTTCAGTGGTGGGTGTTGGTCCCCGACGACGAGCATCCCCCAGCTGCCTGAGGCCCGTGCAGGGCAATCTGTGTACTCACCCTTCCCCGCAGTGCATTAGACCGACCCCTCCTCCCCAGAGGGCAGACACAACAGTGGGATTGGCCAGGTGCCATGTGAGGCCCACAAGTCAAGCAAAGATACAGGAGTGTTCTTGGAGCCTGAAACAAAGATAAAACGCCCACAAGGTGGGAAGCCCTGGGCAAGCTGTGCGGGCTCTTTATCTCTGGGTGAGGCAGTGTTCTAAGCCCAAGGCCATTCTACACAGAGAAATGAGGTGCCCAGCTGCCTTTCCCAACAGTGACTCTGTGAGGTGATTGACACGTGCATTAGCGTGAGTGTAGTGATTGTTTCACAGTAAGTACCTGTATCAAAACATCAAGTTGTGCACCTTAAACATATATGATTTTTGTTGGAAAAAAATAGAAAATATTCCACTCTCAGCTCCTTCAGGGTCCACGTGAGCTGCAGAGAGCCACCTCACTCAAGGCGGTACCCTTCCTGGGACACCCTACATCAGGAGGCTGAGCAAGGTTGGAGTAAGGTGTCCCGGTACCTGGGCCACCAGGAGAAAACCCTGGGGAGTAACACTCACTCTAGACTTCCCCATTGGCTTCGGAGGTTTTGTGAAGCCTCCATCACCATTCAGCTTTCCACCCAACTCTGCTCCTTCCCGCTTCCTCTCATCCCTGCTAATCCTTAATAAATAGCTTCCAGCAAACCCAACCCATGACAGTCGGTATTGGAAATCATCTGAGAAAGCCCCATGGAGTTTGGGAGAGGAATCATTACACCCAAGCTGAAACTGAGGGAAGCGGAGCCAAGCAGCCCCTGAAGACGTCGTCCAATTGCTAACACTGTCCCTAGCACTGAATTGGGAGAGAATCCATTAGCAGGTACGACGTGCCGAGCATGGGATGCAAATGGGGAAGTGGTATTGGCAGCTACGGCTAAGAGTCACTGATGTGCTAATGTGCCACTGGCAGATAATGACGAGCTGAGATGAGTAAAAGCCAATTGAAACGTAGGTGTGAAAGCCAGAGGGTCGTTTGGTTGTATGTGCAGAGCCTGAGACTAAGGTAAAGCCAAGTGAGACACTCACTTCAGCTGCAAATTTAAGGGCGTGCCAAACGCCAAAAACCTCAGTATCAACAGTGACTTTCTCTCAGGGCTGCAAAACTTTATTCTTTAAACTAATCCCTCTGAAGTTGAGGTCGAGAGGAGAAAGTAAGCAGACCCCCCCCCCCGATGTCTAACGGCTTGTGCATTTTGTCTTGTCCCGTATTAGTGTGCAAATGTTTTCAAACACTTGATCTCAAGCAGTGTGCTCTCTGGGTGGGTGTGCAGGGCTTTGTCTATGTCACGTGTTCTCAGCTGGAAGATTTGGCTCCCATGACCCAACTGGCAATGTCTGGAGACACTGTTGGTTGTCACAGTCGGGGGTGATGGTCCTTGCCTCTAGGGAGTGGAGACCTGAGATGCTTCTAAATATGCTATGGTACTAGGATACCCCCCCCCAACACACACATAAAACAGCCCACCCCAATAATCAGTCCAAAATGTTAATAGATTGGGAAATTTTCAGCTACACCCGAGGTCGGTTACCATTTGAAGTACCCCCAAGAGAAGTACACATTGCAGTACATTAACTGTTATATACAGGACCCTAATCAGGAGTCCAGGATCCAGAGATGGCCTCTACAAACTTCCACCATCACTAGCTGGTAGCGCTGGTGGATTCTACAACCAGCATTTGGACTTAGGGTTGTAAGAGAAGTAGGCTGGTTACAAATAGGGAGCAAGCACTTCCATCCCTCCACGTGTAGGAATGCAAAATCTGGTGAGAATAGCAGACGGTTCGCATCAGGAAGTGCTCTTGCTTCCACGCATGTCCGCAGGGCATTCCATCACATGACCCAGCTACAAGCTCACCTGACTCTGAGTGCCTCTCCCCGGTGGTAATTAACCTCTTCTAGTAATGCCAGGTCCTTGAGCCCAATGGCTCATGAACCAACCCACTGAAAACAGGAGTCAGTCTCTCCTTCTGCCAAACAACTTCAACCAATGGTCCTCTTTAGTTCCTCGTTCCCAGCAAGTGTAGGGCATGGAGCAGGGGCAGGTGGAGGCTAGGGGCCTCCTTCCCCTATATCGCCACAGTATCGCCATCAAGTGTCTCTTATGATGAAGCCAAGTCCAATGATGGTACTACAAGATACTGGTGCAACCAACCTAAGCATATTTGGACCTTCATGATGATCAGGCGGTTTCCAGTAGATTTCATCATCCACCTTAGGATAGTCTCTATGAACATGGAAATCTCCAAAAAAGCTGATCCTACAAGCTGTCCGCCACTTCTCTCCCTTATGGCAAAGGCTACCGAACCTTCTCTCACTCCTGGGAGATTTCAGAGAATTGCTCACACCTGTAATGAGGCCTTCTTCTAACTCTGCCATAAAGAATGCAGTGTGTCTGTGTGCTGTTTCAGCTGTAACTCATACCCAGTTCAAGAGCAGAAGAGTCTAATGACTACTTTGCAACATTCGACAATACCGCTATTTGAAACTGCCCAAAAAACCCACACTCAAACTGAGTGGTACTTAAGTGCAAAGCTTGAGTCCTTCTTTTCTTAAGATAATTATTTCCTTGGTTTCACCATGCCAGTACATAAATAAACATGAATGCTTTACAGAAAAATATGCGATTTTGTCTGAGCAAAGCCCTTTGAGATTTTAGATGTGTACATATAAAACCAAGACCTCTGAAGCTGAACTTGACTTTTTTCAAATAAATTGCAATACTTCCCACTTGATTTTTATAGTTTCTGTCTCAGTATATACTTCACAAAAATGTCATAACAACGGCCTAACATCCCCTAACACCTATCACAAATATAGGAATATTTTGTTCTCATCTGAGGACAAAAAATGAGCAGAGAAATTTGGGAATGTTAACTATTCTTCTCAATTAAGGGACACCGAGATCTGTGTGCACCTTTCTTAAAAAGGTGCATTTTTTACCACAATAGAAGCATGCATAATTAACTTACAGAGATCATGTATTATTGCAAGAGCATTTGATGCTTGCCCAGTTTCTGCGATGCTGTTTATTTTTGCTGCTGAAGAACAGAAAGACCCTCTCAAGCCCACCTCTGACTGAAGTGGCAGAAAGAGGCTTGCCTCTCTCTCTCACCACCGCGCTAGTGGTTCCTGTGGTAAGAGGGGCCATTAACCGCTCTTCCTCGAGGCAGATGCCCAGTGATGGGCAAGACCCGTTGTGTTTATCCCTAAAGCATGAGGCGTCCACCCGACACAGACATACGGGAAAGACAGTTCATTGTAAAAGGAGAGGACGGAAACCAGTCAAGTAGTATCTGAATGTTGTGTGTTACTGTTTAGTGTGGAACATAAAGAAAATAAACAGGTTTTTAAGTCTCGACTTTATGGATTCTCTGCCTCTTTTTTAATTTAACAGAACTAAAAATTAGGCTTGATGAAAAAGAAGGAAGTACTGTGTTTTGGAAAATGCCTAATCGAGATTCTGGCTACTAACTCATCAAGCATTGGAGAACTGGCAAAATCATGCACCTAAGAAACACAATAAAATAAACACAAGGTGATATGTATGTTTGGGGCTGCGGATCCTTATGTGAGTGTCAGTTCCGGTTCTACATGCAGATGTGAATTTATCTATCACAGAGCGAACACACCCATTCCCTATATCCACAAACCCCTAACTGCCTCATCTCCTTCACTGCAATTCTTTATCAATTAAAAAACAAACATAACAGCAGCAGAAGAGCTGGGGCAGGGCGGTCGTGTGGCTGGCGGGTCTGCACGTCCCAGGTGGAACAAGAGATGCCCAGATGCAAGGGACAGCAGGTGCCTGGGGATCCTTGGTTTCAGAAGCGCCTCTGCAGCCATCAAGGTGGAAAATGCTATCCCACTGGTGGTGTTTGAACAAGGTGAACCTGGCAGAGTTCAAGGGCAGGGAAGTTGTGCTGTTTGGAGTCCTTGGGGCCTTAACTCTCGTTTATTCCTAGACCCACCTGCCAGAGTTTGCAGAGCTCTGCTCATCCAGGGGATGGCAGGACTGAGGGTGAACAATGTCTGTGACCAAAGGGTGGGGACGAACCCACAAAATGGATGGTAAGAGTGGGCTCTGGGCTGATCCCACTGGGGCCTTTGGGCAGCAAACAAATTTGTTACTAGATGATTCCTGGGTGTTCCTTTTGGGGAATCGACAGCTCAAGAGGTTCCTCGCATGACAGAGGAAGGCAGAGTGAGGTCCACGAATGGGAGACGCCGTCACAGGCCTCACCTGTGGCCTAGCTGGCTGGCAACCTCACCCAGTACAGCTCGGAGGCCTCCTCCCAAAGGTACTCTGTCCCACCTGCCGGACCGTGGCAGACAGCCCCAAGCCAGCCTCAGCTGGGGCCACCTGATTGGAACTCATGCCAAATTTCTGCAATAAACATTTCTGGTTAAAAAAAAAAGGAGGAAATAATCTGGGGGCTCTGGTTAAAGTGGACTCAGTCCCCTAACAATGGAGGAAAGAAAACCGAATGCCACCTACAGGTGTATTAAAATGATTGTGCTAATCCGAATATAAACACTTAGGCTTCTAGTAAACACATCTGAGCTACCAACCTCAGACATTTCCATCATGGGCACCCATGGCCGTGAACAGCATATTGACTGTTGTTGAACAACTCAGGAATGTCGGTTGACTTCTAGCAGCTGCTGTTGGAATCAGCCAGAAAAAGCTAGCTGCAGGAGAAAGTTGATCTAGGGAGAGTTAGCAACATATGTATGTCAAATGGTCTGAGCTCTACTGTTGCACAAAAACTGAACCAGGTTGGGTTAGGTGTGGTTGGATTAGGGCCACTTAATTCCCCAAGGAAGTGGCAGGGAAGACTCATACATCTATGAAGGAAAGCCACTGAGGCTGAGGAACTTCTACTGGGAGATCTGTGCAAGTGTTAAAAAGAAATCTTGATAATTTGTCTATAGATATTTCTTTTATCTTTCTGTGTTGGCTATTATTAGCAGCTGCTTTTGTCTTATTGATGTTTTAGATAAATATGATGATTTCTGAACTATTTCTAAATAAATGCTTCTTAGTTGCTGGGTTGTGTCTCCCCCATGTAATCATAATATTGGCCATTTATAACAGATTTGCTTATAAAAGACAAGCACTATTGAATTTGTTCATTTCCTCTGTTATACTAAATCTGAAATTAGCAGTCATTGTCCCCAAATATATGGTGGTGTCTTGGTAACAGCCACATAAGGAGCTATAGTTGAGGGGGAACCATTTTCCACTAAATTATCTTCATTAAAATAGTCACTTATTAGAGGTGGTGACTTTCTGCCCAGAGTCTCCTTCAGGTGTAGAAAGCCCATTCTCTAAGCTGCTGGGAGAGTCTCCTGATGACAGCCCATGGCTGTCTGCCCCTTTGCGGGGCCGGGGGAGGGGGCGAGGGCATGGCTGAATAAACCTGCCTCATCCGAGACCAAGCCCCTTTTCTGACTCTGCCTGCACTCAAAGGCTGCTCAAGCGGCAAACGTGAAATTCCTTCATAAAGGCCCGTACCCCCAGTGCCAACTCTGACTGCTCTAAAGGGCCATCCTACTGCAAAACTGCCGTGAAAGCAGCTGAGACTTTGCTGAACTTGCATCGCTACTCAAATACTCCCTCTGCTCCCCACCCCCACTTCTGTCTTGCCTCCCTTCCTTAGATGTGGGTCCCCTGAGTTCCCTCTACCAAACTTCCTACATGGTAATCGCTTTCAGGGTCTGCTTCCCCGGGAACCCAACCTAACCTGTGACAGTTTGTGCTAGGCATGGTCCCTAGCAGTAAACACTGATAAGATTTTGGATCACAAACCACCTGGATGGCACTAAGGGGTTGCTGGGCACCGACATCTCCAGGCAAAGGAGATCTGTGGGACTGTTAAAACTTTTGCCGGTGGTGACCTGGGATGGCCTACTGTCGGAAGGGAAGGGAGGAGCTGATAGACTATATCAGCATTTGAGAAAGACAGGGAAATGGTCACTCTAAGGACAATGGAACCTAGTGACTCCTGCTAAGCATAATGGATGCTTTTAAAAAGGATAACACCATGCTGAGTGCACTGGTCAGTCATTAAAAGTTGCATGCAGGCCAGAATGCCCCCTTGGCAGCATACAGAGGAGCTCTCATCCACAGCAAAGGATGAAGAAAACCAGGCCACGGACTTAATTGTAAGAGTAGTGAGGTTCTGAAGAAGGTTAAACTCCCCATAGGGGCAGGTCTTCTGGAGCGAAGACAGAGCCCTGGTTGGGAAAGAATGGGCTTTCACACATGAGATGAGCACGTCAAGGCTCATGACCCCAAAGTCTGGAATCTTCCAATACTCCTAACCCCCTGACCTACACAAGCGGTCCACTCTCCCCTCGCCCCTCCCGCTTAAAGGAGAAGCGAGCACCATCCCTTGCTTAAAGAAGGTGCCAGAGTCTCCCTCCCAAGGTGACCTGGACCCTCCTTAGGATATGTCGCCACCATCCCTCCTGGCCAAAAGACCAATAACCAGAGGCAAATCATAATGGCACCCGGCCAGGGGAGGTTTTTTTTTCTTTCATATTAAGCGTTATCAAGCACAGCCCATAGAAGGCAGAGATCATCATGCTGATGAACTTGAAATTCCAGCTCTCATCTCAGCTCTGCCAGTGCCCCTCTGGGGAGACCTTGGACATGTGACCTCACTGTGACCTCAGTCTTTTCATTTACAAAATAAGGGATTTAAAATCAGATAAAACATCTAGGTGTGCGAGTCTCCACCTCCAGGGGAGCCTTGAGAGACAGCAGTAAGGGAAATACTCCAGACGGGCAGGGTTCCGTGCACCCGACCATTCACTTTGCATGGAAAGTAGCCTGAGGGGTGTGTGTGTGTGTGTGTGTTTGTGTGTTCATGGTCAGTGGCAAAGGGAAGCAGGGGGTTGTGGGAGGCAGAATTCTAAATTTACCCCCAGAACTTCCTATCCCCCACCTCTTGCATACACCCTGCAAAATCTCCAGGACTGAAGATAATGTACGTTACTTCTGTGATTAGGTTATGTCAGCTGGTACGGTTGGCAAGAAGATGGAGAGAATATTCCAGGGGACGTCCCTCATCACACAAGCCTTTGAAAAGCAGAAGACTCTCCCCCTGGTAGCAGAAGGGGACATCAGAGGTTGAAAGCACAAGAAGGACTTGGTAAGTGTTTGCTGGCTTAAAGATGGAGGGAAACGCGTGGCCAGGAACACAGGTGGTCTCTAGGCACTGAGACCAGTCCGTGGTTGACAGCCAGCAAGATACCTGGATCTTTCTTACAAAAACAAAGACTGAATTCTGCCAACCAGAAGAATGAGTCAGAAAGCAGATTTTACTCCAGAGCCTCCAGACAAGGACTGAGCCTCGCTGACCCTGATTTCAGCCTTGTGAGATTCTGAGCCACGGCGGACTTCTGACCTACAGAACTGTGAGCCCTGGCTGTTGTTTTAAGACCCTTTGTTTACTGCATTTTGTTTTGCAGTAATAGAAAATTCACCGAAGTGTCTGATTTTACAGAAATCCCAGTCCTGGGATGCCTAAGGTTCAATGATGGAAAACAGCTGCCTCATACGTTTTGTCCATTTTTACAGTTGTTTGAAGCAGGAGGGTAAGTTTGATGCCGGTTATACCATCATGGCTGAAGCAGGAATGCAAAGTCACTTTTCTGTTTTAAACGAGCATAAAACCATAGACTCGAGCCAGGCGTAAAGTTGATCACTCACGCCGCCCTGGTCTAGTATTTCTGATGAAATAATGAAGAAATCTAGTTCTTAAAAAAAACTTTGGAGAAAATTAAATTATTGACTAAAGTAAACATCATTGTGGGTAAACAATACACAGATTTTCTTTGCATGAGTTACGGATACACACGGAAGTGAGTTCAGTTTTAAAATCATGATACTGCCCCCATAGGGACAGGTCACCCTGTGACAGTCACATGCAGCTAGAGTTAGATGTTTTTGGTCCTGCCCTTTCTCCTCAATAGGCTCTTCTAGAGCAACCTCTTCTGTTCTGAGTTAAGTTTTCCTTTTATTGAGTTCCACGACGTCTTTGTTCCCTTTGTCAGGTCACTGCCCCTGTTACATAAATTATCAAAACTCAAAGTCCCCGAACACTTGTTTATAGAGTCCTGTCACTAAGACCTATGGTCGACCTACTCTGCCTCCCCAAAGTCTGGTGCTTATATTCCTGTCTTAATTACTTTCCCCTCCCATCTTTGGGTTTTTTCTGGGTTATTTTTTTTCCCCTTTGCATCAATGTCAAAATTCTTCTGTATGACCAGGAGGAGACTATTTCTTGTCTCTGAAAACGGGAGCTATATTGTGTCTTTCCCATTGTGGATGCTGTAATATTTAAAATTACTCTCCAGAAAACCCGTACATAGTTACTGTGCACTTGAATAAAAGAAAAAGGGAAATCACATTTGGTAAATGTGTTCTGTATTAAGATAAAGTTGATTGCTTGAATTGTCTTTTTAATGCACTCCCGTAAGAAACTCAGATATGAAGACATATTGGCTGAATAATTTCATTGTCCTTTTCCAACTTTTGCAGTCAGAGGCAATTACATGTATGTGGAAAGATGCAAAGGCTAATGGACTTTGATACAGTCAAGGCATCTACAGTGCAATGTTTCCCGGAAGTGCTTCTGTGAGGACAGGTCATGTCCTGAGAGTGGACTTCCTGATGCCCCAGAAGTATATCCCTGACAAGATTTCTAAGCTCCACGGGCTGTCAGAGGAGAACCTTTTGGGTTATTTGTTGTTTATATTCTGACAGTAAAAAATGCTCTCTAGAGACCTGGGAAACTGAGTGCGAGCCTGGTATCACAGGACTGGATTTCGCCCTGAACAGACCCTGTCTGTCCTCCCTGAGAAGCTCATCCTTAAGATTCAGGAGGAGATCATGAAGAATTCTAATTATTTGTACTTCTGTATTTTCCCTACCGTAAGAGAATTCACTGTCCTTCTTAAAATTTCTTTTAGTACTTTTAGAATTTTATAAATGATCATGTAATCATAGCTCCGTAATATGGATTTAGAAGAGTGGCTGTGATTTCTAATTTATCCCTTATATAAGGATGTTGTTTTAGTGTTTTTATTTCATTATAATCCAGTTAGACACATTTGGAAGGCCATAGGAGTTTAAAATAAGGAGGAAAAGGCACCAATTTAGTTTTAGAGAATCCACAGCAGTGTTATAAAATGAACTATTTTGTATGCCTGACCTTAGCTCCTCAAGACACCAGTACTGGGTGAAACCTACTCAATGTGCACACCTGACAAGAAAGTTTGTCTTGACAGAGTTCAGTGAGAAGGGACACTTTGCATCAGTATTTGATGGTGAGCTGTCAGTGCTCAGATGGGGAGGAGCACGTGCCATGGGGCCCAAGATGATAAGGTCTAGGCATGTGGAGAGGGAGGGGGAGGGAGGGGTTCCAGGAACGCTTTGTTCAGAGGACTGCAATATTGACTCACTATCTGGGAGAAGGGAAGTTAGCACCATAATGGCCAATCAGCTTTCTAACAGTATCAGGATGAATGACCCAGGCAGCTGCATAGAATTTTATCTGCAAAAGAGCTCCCTGCACAGCTAAAGGGGTGTGTGTGTTTGTGCGTGCGTGTGTGTGTTTATGTGTGTGTGTGTGTGTGTTTGGGGAGGTCTAGGCCATGCTCTGCTCATGAAGTTGCACACCCAGCTTGGGATTGTCTCCATCTGGAAGAGTGGGGGAGGGGATGGCTTCCGATTCACACCCAGACGCCACGTGCAACAGCAAAGGCCTGCCCTGTGCTCTGCCCCTTCTTGTCCCCTTCCCCTCTCCTTCTCTTCCTTCTCTTCCTTCTGCCTTTCCTCCCCCCACCCCTACACCCTCCTTGCCTGTCTCCTTTCTCAATCGCTTTTCCTTCCCTGTCCTTCATCAAAATGCTAAAAAGAGCATTATATAGATATGCCAGGAAGATGAATTTGACTTCATTAATGAATCAAAGAAAAAGAATAATGAAAAATGAGACTTGTGTGGAAGGGAATGAAGAGGGAGGAATTGATAGGGTGTATGAAAATCCGGAACTGGAGATTTGGAAGGGGTTGGAATATTTTGATTAAACTAATGCCAGGATGAAAACAAAACTAGGGGCTGGGGATTAACAGACACACATTACTATATATAAAATAGATAAACAACAAGGACCTACTGTGTAGCACAGGGAATTATATTCACTTTCTTGTAAAAACATACAATGGAAAAGACTCTGAAAAGAAAAAATACATATATGTATGTATGTATGTACATGTATAACTGAATCACTTTGCTGTACACCTGAAACTAACATTGTAAATCAACTACACTTCAATAAAAAGTATATATATATATATGGGATATTTTTATGACATATGGATACAGTGACTTAGACCAAGAAGAGATAAAAGAGACTCAGTTTCCCATAAATGAATGGATTATAAAAAATAATATTTGTGAGGGAGGGAAGAAGAGTTGGACCACACAGGATTAAATGGAACCAGCCAACATTATACTCAGGAAGATCAAGGGAGACTCAGTGGGGCATACTTATAACAAAAGTCTACTAAGTAACTGAATTCCAGTATTAAAATGTTGTATTCTGTTACTGGAATCTGGTTAGCTCAGAACTCCTCACACAAGCAATTTGAACGGGTATGGAAACAGAAAAACAAAAAAGCAGAATATAACCAAATACTAGATCTACGTATTTCTAAGGTGTAGAAACAGAACGTTTCTACTGAGTATAGTGTTTGTGTGATCGGGGGAGAGTATTAATTCCTTCCTAATTATGAAAAACCCTGAACAAGGTGGACAGGTTAACAGGGTAAAGGGGTAACCCAATAGAGACAGCCCTCTATTCCAATTATGATTTCTTCCTACAAAAGTTCCAGTGGCAGAAGTGAAACTTTCAGGCAGAGATCTTTTAGGTAGAGATCTATCTTCAAATAATTTAAAAGTTGTAATAGAATTCCAAGACTCAATCTTGACAATCTACTCCTAGCATTTTGTTCCTGTTCTTCATTTTGATTCTTTTTCCTCACAATTGAGCACACAATTAACTGAGTACTTCACTGGAGCTAAGAATTCATTATTTTTTAATAGACAATTATTTCAATCTTTGCCTCAATTTTATGCAGTTTATAAGACCTAAGCTTATCACTTTTTCTATTGATCACTTCATTTCTTGGTAAATGCAACACACTCTTCAAATAGTGAAGAAACACTACTGTGTAAATTAGCAACACTGACAACACAAAACTGTTGGCTGTCATTCAGTGCTAATGAAGCTCAAAATTCTTGTTTTTTCAGATAATGCATGATGGCTAAATTCAGAGCACCACACGAAGTGGTTTAGGATATCAATGCATGATAATGTGAAACAAGGTAAGAGTTTATGAAAGACAGACATAGAAAAGTTAAAAGTCCACCCATAGTTTTAAAAACCACTCCTCCGATTAAGCAAATGTACTGTCTCCATGAAAGGTGATAGAATCAGTTTACAGAAGAACCTAGAAGATTAACAGATTGGAAATACATTCTTCTAAACATAGAAATTGTGGTTAATTTGACTTGCTAGAAAAAAAATATTGTCGCTCACAAGTGCCAGCAACAGTACAGAAGATGCTCCTGTAAAGTTCATCTTGACCATAAACAAGAATGGGTTCATGATATAGAAGCGACAGGATCTTGTGGGAAAGTGCGCATTCTGAAGAGTCTTGGAGAAAATGAAAGGTGTAGTACAAGGAATTGGCAGCTACGTGCTATAGACTTTAAGAATACAGTGTTCCATGGTTCAGTGAAAAGTGTTGGGGTGCCTTCCTAGTGTTTGCCTACAATCTTTCTACTCCCTTTTCCATAATAAAGTAGTTCTGCCTTAAATCTTCAATTACCAACCTTACACTAAAGAGTCCCTAATATATAACTCCAACCCCAAGCAGTCATTTGAGATTCAGTCTCCCATCTTCAATTGCTTTCTGTAGTAGTTTCACGTACGGACAAGTGCATGGATGTTGGAATTCGAAATAGCAAGATTCAAATCCCAGGTCTGCAATTGCTGACTGCGCAACCCTGGGCTAGTGAGTTAATTTCTCCCTAAAAAGTTTTTTGTTTAATCTGGAAATGGGGACATTACATACATATCAAAAATGTTATATTAATATCAGTGAAATTATATATGTAAAACCACTAGGATGGTACTTAGTGTATGGCATCCATTCCTTTATTCAAATATGTCCTTATGGCCTGGCTCTAATATTCTCCTGGTTCCTCTAAATCATTTAAGACTATTAAGTTACTTGAAATAATATGAAAACAACTTGATTTAAACTAGCTTAATTTTCTCAGATTGCTGCTATAAGCCTTAATATAACTAACTTAATGATAATCACGAAGTAGCAAGAGGCAAAGCGGGGTAGAGAGAACTGAGTACAAGTATTTATCTAGGATAGATAATAGGATTAGGTGATAGATGAGATATTGGGATGAAGGAAAGTGGAGTGAACAGGAAAGAATATAACCTAAAGGAATAGTGTTTCTTAAGGGCTTAATAAAAACTATTGACTCATTCATATTAGGTCATACAGAACTGGATGTCCTAAGGGCATATCACAGCCAATATATGAGTTAGTCATTTTCAACTTAATCATTTTCACACCATATTCCTTTAACTTTTGTCTACTTTTGTCTATTTATGGTTCTTTCTTTTTTCTTTTATTGATGTATTTTATTGATTCTTTTATTGATGTACAGTTGAGTTACAATGTTGTGTTCATTTCTAGTGTACAGCATAGTGATTCAGTTATACATACATATATATATATTCTTTTCCATTATAGGTTATTACAGGCTATTGAATATAGTTCTCTGTACTGTGCAGTAGGACCTTGTTTGTTTATCTATTCTGTGTATAGTAGTTTGTATCTGCTAATCCCAAACACCCAGTTTATCCCTCCCTGCCCCCGCTTCCCCTTTGATAACCATAAATTTGTTTTCTATGTCTGTGAGTCTGTTTCTATTTGTAAATAAGTTCATTTATGTCTTCTTTTTTTAGATTCCACATGAAAGTAATATCATACAATATTTGTCTTTCTCTGTCTGACTTACTTCACTTAGTGCGATCATCTCTAGGTCCATCCAGGTTGCTGCAAATGGCATTTCATTCTTTTTTATGGCTGAGTAGTATTCCATTATACACATATATATCACAACTTCTTTATCCCTAAGAATCAACCAGTTCAAAGTGAGGTCCTCTCTGATCCTTTACATCTCCTTTTTCCTGTATACCCTTTTACTTCCCTAGCTCATTATGAATTCACACTTGGATGAAGAGTATAATTTTATATTTGGTCTTCCTTGTCAGCTAAGCTGGAAGCAAATCTGAAAAAAATTATCTAAGAAAGACCCTCCTACCCACTTTTATCCAGATCTTACAGACGACTCAGCCAAAGCCCAGAAAAGTTAAATGAACTTTCTAAACTTATGTAACTAATAAATTCTAAAATGAAAATTATAACCAAGGAAATCTCTCTGACAATGCAATACTTTTTCTATCACACCCACCTACATATTATTCTGCTTTCAGATTTATCCTTTTCAAACAATAATTTCAAATCCTCAAAAGCTGCTAGTGGTTCTCTGTTGTCTGAAAACACAATCCAAATTCACTGCCATTCAAGGTTCTCAATTACCTGTCCTCACCTTACCTACCATCATTTCCAACCACATCTCAACACCAATCCTCGCACCTCTCACTCTACTATCATTATCTCCTGCACATACCACACTCTTTATAGTCTGTAAACATTTCCTTATGATGCTTACTATCCCTAAATGGCCATTTTTTATCTTAGCCCCAATCTATCCATTTCTTTCAAGTCAATGTAAGCTCATTTCATTTTCTCCATTCTTTTGCTTTCCCAACAATAATGGATCTTTAGCTGAATTGTTGATTATATCATACACTTCGACAAAATCATATTGTACCTTGCCAAATAATGATTTGGAGTAAATAAGCTGTTTCTTCCAAATTATTTCCCAAATGCATGAGAAGGGTTGTAGCCTCATCCAGGGTTTCTTTCAGGTTCCCTTTAGCAAATACAGTGCAATCATGTGCTTATCAATGATACTTGTTAAATGAATACAATCAATACTCATTGACATAATTAGAGAGAAATATATTTTCATGGCCAACTTCAATTTCTTGGCTTTTACCTGGGATATCAGCTCTCCTCCATCCACCATGATCTACTGGCAGTAAATCTGCATTGCTAGGAGAGGGAACTAATTTTTTTTTTTTTAAAGCAAATCCCTGTGTCAGCTAGTACTATGTTTTTTACTATTCAAAGCAAACTAACATCTGGAACAACCTTCTATACCCAGGAAACTCTGGATCCTAGAATTCATTTTTGGCCCCATCCAGTTGTTCTTCAACACAGAGAAACACTCTTGTAGAAAGGATATTTACATAACGTAAGTTGAATTTGGGTAATTGCCTTGTTTAACTTAATCTGGAAATTTATAGATATTTATAATATACAGGTTCATCACTTGAGTTTGACTAAAAGTGTCTGTTAGTTATTTCTATTAAAAATTGACTCTCAGGAGCTTATCTAACAATGTATTATAACTGTAGTTCAGTTTTAAAAGGATATTCAAATTATGTAGTTTCACCTTCCTGACTTCATCTACAAATATAATCCATCACAATTCTGAGAAAAATTTTAGAGAATCCTGGAGACAATTAGCCCTACGGAAGTATCATGGTCATTGGGCCCCAAACATGATTTTACAGATAAGGTAATTCCATAGGAATCAATCTCCCCCCAGAATTCAGAGTTTAGAGGTGACTGATTATATTCTGTATTACTTTCTGATTGGCTCAATGAGACCAACGTTGTTAATTTATTTGTGAGATACATTCTACCTTTTTAACCACCTCAGAACCCTACCTCAAGGTATCCCAAAAGCCAATAGTGCTACCAGGAATCATGTAGTATTTATTGTTTGAGAATGTAAGATCAAAAAAATAGCCACAGAAAATACATAAAAGAACACAGCTTGAAGGGACAGAAAATCAATGAGCAGAAATTCCCTAGAAATTTTAATAGCTCTGCCCATATACCAAAGAAATGAAAACATTTTCTTTTTCTTTTTTTTTTTCATTTTTTCCCTTACACATCTAATATTCTTATCTTATTAGGGAGCTAAACTTATCTGCTACTAGCTGCATTTTCACCTCTCTCTCCTCCATCTCTACTCCAGTTTTTAACCTTTTTTTTCCCTCGTGGATCTAATGGAAATCCTAATAACTGCTCGACATAGCCCCTGGGTTGTTGTGAGATTTCAATGTGCTAATAACTAATGAAACTGTTTGGAAAAGTTCAAAGCTCATTAAAGCTGTAAGATTTTATTATTATCACTCCTCTCTTAAACAGTAGTCACCTTGTTGTAACCTAGGGGAAAAAAATGTCCGTTTGATACAAGCACAAGACTATAGGACTACAGGGAATTGTGGAAGAAAGAACAATGTTCGTTATCTACTCAGCTGAAACAAAGATAGCAGAGAGATGAATGGAAGGAAATCCCAGGTCAGAAAAATGTTAGTATTCAAGTCAGCAAACTGAGGTGGCCCAGCAGGCTGTGTGGCTTGGAGGCTGCCATCACAGGGCCAGCCCTTGTTCTTGTTTGTTCTTTTTCTCAGTCCCATCTGAACTGACCTACCTCCCCTGACTATTCCACACACCTTTTTTTCGGTCTTGAGTTTTTTGAAAACTGAATTTTTTTTTTTTCTCTCTCCAAGTGATTTCATCCCTCCAACCTCCATTTCTGGTTTTCCCTTGGATAAATAGGTCCCTCCACCCAGAGTCATTTGATCTCCCCTGGGGAAGAAGGCAGCTCATGTTTCCTCACTGCAATGAGTAAAGAATATGTGTGTGTGCGTGTATGCCTCAGGGTGGTTATATGAAAAGGTCACTCATTGACATAGCAAGGGTAATACTCACCACATAAGTGCATCTATATGTATGTTGGTACAATGTAGTTTACAAATCATAAGGTATACAGAAAAACTGGAACCAATCATCATCTGTCTCAAATGACAGTCATGAAATAATGCTTACAGAAAAAAAAAATAACCTGTTTAATGATTCCTAGTGTCTGAAGCCATCTGTTTAGTGTGGTTCTTGCCTTGTAGCAGAGTTCTTGACAGAGCTGCTTATTCATCCTGCAGGAATCCGTGCTAAAGCTAGTACTCCGTGACGATTGTCTCTGCTTATTCTAATCCCTTCTAAGACAGGATGATGAAATGAGCACTTTGATGTGCAGATGTGAAATGTAAATGTATAGGCTTTGAAGGTCTGAATTGACAAAACTGTAAGAGGCAGTAAATGTCACAAAGCTGTAAGTGTTCAATTCTGTTCTCATGTAAAATCACCAGGCCCTGAGCAAAGAAAGCAAAATGAATATTAATTTTAGCTTTTCTTTAAAGAAACACACAGCCTGAAATCCCTAAAACTTTATAACCTAAGAATTGAGCTTAGTTTGAACATAAAAATAAAAATTGGATATTAGAATCAAATATTTGTAATGTCTCATTTCTTTGTGGTTTTCATAATTGAACAATGTAATAATCCTGGAGAATTTCTCCAAACATGAATAATTTAAATATCACAGGCCTATTTTGTAAAACGGAAGAAAATCTACTGAAACTCAACATTTTCTCTATATTGATCATAGAATTACCATATTCATGGGCATCTTAATTGGGAGCTCTATGTCATTCACTGTGACTTCATACATTTGTTTTCTAGATAAGCCCAGTTCATGCAATTTCATCAACCACCAAGAGGTAGTAATGACTGCTAATATGCTAGCAGGCAAGTCAGATAATAGAAGGTATCTGTGGACACAATGAACCAAGATCTCAATTATAATATGTGATCTAGGCAGTATAATAGTTGCAGTTATCAAAGAAAGACCATTAAAGTAATGCCAACAATTTTTTCAATTCATTATACTTACCCAGTATAGATAGTACAGACATGAAATGAGATAGAAGATACATGTTATTTATCTTCTTCCTCTAAACTCAATTATTGACCTTGAACTGTCTAAGTTAAATTTGGTTTCTTCTCTTTTTGTCTTAAGGATACTTACTTTGTCCCATTTATGCTTTGAGCATCAAAAACCTGCTTTTATTCTGCAGCTGAAATGTGTTATTTTGCAACTCCAATAATCTAATTAGAATAATCATCTTCTACTCTGCAAAACCTGAATTCTCAGTGTGTTCTTGTGGTTTCTTTCTGAACTTTCCCATTCCAGTCATGAAACTAAAAAATATTTCTTCCCCAAACATTTTCAAGAAGCTGTACAAAACTAACACTATTCTGTTAACATCACAAACATAATAAAATTTTTCTTTTAAAATGTTAACTTCCTAGCACATAAATAATATTTTCCCCATAATTCATACATTCATTCATTCAGCAAAGACTGATGTTTCACAATACCTTCTAGACCATTAATTAAGAACCAGAGAACTGGAAGGTACCCAAAATGAATTTGAAAGCACACACAGATATCCAGACCTCGGTTAAGAAATGCTGCATTGCAGTTAACGTTATTACTTTACAAGATTACCTGAGGACAAAGCGGTCACAAACACATATGCACCAATGACAACAAACAAAATGATAAAAAATGGCACTATCTGATTGTACCTTGGTTATCAAGATTATTAAGATTACGCTTTAAACTTTTTATTGTCATCTAAATAAAAAATATATAACTAAGTGTATAAAGAGATATACATATAAAGGAAGAAAGTGGAGAACCTGGGGATCTGAGAATATGGGAACAATCTACTAGAAGTCTCTTGACATCAAGTTGAGAATCCCTGATCCAGTGTAAGATCCTGGTTTCCCCTCCATTAAAATTCTAGTTTCTGCCTCACACAATCCACCTGTGCTTGCCCTGTGTTATCCAACCTGGTTTATTCCCCCATCTCTAGCCTTCTATCTAGTTCAGGTATTAATTTATTCAGCAACTGACTAAATATTAAGTCTTTTTTTATATCCTCTGTCTTTACTCAAATAGTTCAAACCAAGGAACACATTTAACTGTTTAAATGCCCTTCTCTCCTGATTTTAACACTGGGTCAATTTCAGTGGATTCTCCTAATTCATATTGCCCTGCCTGTTCGCATGGCCAGGCATCGTTGATTGAATCCCAGACTAAATATTCTTTTGTTGGCTGCCTATAAATACCCTTGAACTTTGTTCTGGGACACAGTTACATTAGTTGGAAGCAGTTTGATCCTTTCAGGTACTGCTTTTAAGATTTGTGAGATGGGACAAGAGCAGTGTTGTAGTCCAGGGTCAAAGTACCTTACAACTGAGTCAAGACACTTCTGAGTACAGGACACCCCTCTTTATCCACAACTTCGTTTTCCATAGTTTCAGTTACCCAAAGTCAACTATGGTCCAAAAATATTAAATGGAAAATCCCAGAAATCAGCAATTCATAAGTTTTAAATTGTGTGCTTTTCTGAGTAGCATGATGAACTCCCATGCCGTCCATTTCATCCCATCCGAGGTCCCCAACCGTCAACATCCATCGACATCGTCTAGCAACATCATCATGGCTGGATGGTCCGGGATCACCCGAAGCCGATGATCCCCCTTCTGAGCATAGTCAGAAGACCCACAGTAGCCTAATGCTACTTCACAATGCCTACATCATTCACCTCCTTTTATCTCCCTACAAAGGCATTTTACTGTCTCACATCATCACAAGAAGAAGGATGAGTTCAATACGCTAAGATACTTGTGTGAGAGAGAGAAACCACATTTACAGAACTCTTATTACAGTATGTTGTTATAATTGCCCTGTTTTATCATTGTTGTTGTTAATCTCTTACTGCGCCTAATTTATCAGTTAAACTTTACCATAGGTGTGCACGCATAGGAAAAAACACAGTCCATGTAGGGCTCAATACTACCTGTGGTTTCAGGCACCGACCGGCGGTCTCGGAACAGATGCCCTGGATGAGGGGATAAGGGGATGGTGCTGAAATCTATTCAGTACCTTGTGAATCATAAGGTTTTCTATTTCAGCTTGTGTAAACGGGTACTATTCTTGGCTATGAGTGCAGGGCACTGCCTCTAACCTTTTTTTTTTTTTTTTTTTGGTGGGAGTGGGGTTGTTTCTCTAGCCTTAGGTAGTTTCCTCGTATGAATATGCTGATAGCATTCATCTACAACACAAAAGGGCAACTCCCTGCAAATGGGAGGGTCTCTCTCTGTCTGCCTCCTCTTAGGTACTCTGCCCTGCAAACTCCAGGCGCCTTGATCTCCCTGGGTCCTTAGATATATCTCCTCAACTCAGACAGCCCACCCACTCCTGCGTGAGTGTCCCTCCTAGCATGGGGACCTGGAAATTCCTTCAGTCAGCAAGCTAAGACAGTCCTAACGCTCACCTCATTTGTTTCCCTTCCCTCAGGGATCACTGCTCCTCATTGCCTGATGTCCGTTGTGTCAAAAACCCACTGTTTTTCATATCGTGCCCAGTATTCTTGGTTGTTTTCGGAGTGAGGGTAAATCTACTCTCTCTTATTCCATCTTAGCTAAAAATGGAAGTCTGTTATCTTCTCACTAAAAATTGAATTGAAATGAATGAAATCCGAGAATCAAAGACAGGTAAAATAATTTCCTACACGAATAGCACTCCAGCACTTTATCAAGTTAAGAGTACTGGCTAAGATACTCTAACAAAGGGAATAAAACTGAGGGCTCCACAAGGTCATTTAGAATCATTCAGGGACCAGATTCATCCTTTTCTGTGGCTGCCGTCTCCTCGGGTGTTGTTTTAGCCAGTCGGCCGCGTTTCCAGCGAAAACTTTCGGGTTTCTATTATTGAAAGGAAGACGGGAAAAATTGATGCCGGAGGCCAATAAAGAATTTCGGCCACAAAGACTAAGAAAATTAACTTAAACATCTCATATGCTCTACATACTTTATTTCATCTTTTGCCAGAAATACCTGAAATGGTTTCAGACCCTGGGAAGAAGAATAATTTTTAAAAGCAAAGGACAGAAAAAAAAAAACACCTCTCAAGATTATAATACATAATTTGCATACTAAGTTAATCTAAACTTAACTCCTCACATCACTAAGCAGCTTTGGGATTTGTCTAAAATTTTGCAAAATACTCATGTAAAATAGAAAGTAAACGCTTCGGGGTGAATTTTCTACATCTTAATCTAATGTGATTTCTTTTTAAGATGAATGTCTAGGAATTGTTAAGCTTCAGTTATCTTTCTATAACCACTGTACACTATTCACTTGCTAAATTCTGTAAGCCTGGGACCCTAACAATTAGCTTCTTTTCATTTCAACACCAGGTCCTGGACAACGAATCAAGACAGCAAAATTTATCCCAGACTGATTTGAGGTCCATTACCCCCCAGTCAACTTGATGAATTAAATAAGTATTTCAAATGCCAGGAAGACCTAAATATATGTAAGCCTGTTAGCCTATATAAGAAAACAATTTAAAAGATATTCCAAAAGTATACAGAAACGGCAGTCCTATGGAAATTGCCTTTGCCAGACAGACCCTTTGGCTCTCCCATTAAGCATTTCAGAGGGCATTCTGCAGCACTGCTGGAAACAGAAGATTTGGTGCCCATGTTTCCTGGCCAGCCATGTCTTTTCATTACGCAAGGAACCACTCAGTTCAATAACATTAGCCTCTAGATTCAACAAATAGTTGGTCTTTCTCATTTTACAGAACGTCTCCAAAGACATTTAACTTCTTTGTTAATATCTCTGGGGAGCTGGTTAATTCATAGCAACATATTTCCACATTTTAACCTCCTAACAACAAAACAAGTTAGGGAGATAGTTCTGCTTCAGAAACAGTGGGATTTAAAACAAAAAGATGCACCTACCATTTTTTTCCTTCTCCCTGAAGTCTATGAGGGCCTGTTTTAGCCAGAATAAAACCATGGCGAGATTCCTAATGTTTACTATGAAAAATCTCACACTGATTCGGAATTCTAAATGGGGAAGCCTGTTTTCGAAGTTTTAGGGTTCAGCCTCCATCTGATCCTCAGCTGAAAGCACACAACTTTCAAGATACATTTTCCCCAGAATGTTTTTATGTTCCCGAGAACAAGGTGAAGGCGAAAGACTTGAAAGAGAGGTGTCGTCTCTCTGTAGTGTGAGATGGACAGGTGTCGGAGATGACAGCGAGAAACTCTGGGGCTGTTGGACCTTTGAATTTTCACAGAGAGGAGAGCAACCTCAGGAAGAGGAAGGTGAACATAAAACCAACCAGCGAAATCACTGCAATAAAATTTTATGCTTGGTTGATACACTTCAGGTCTAGGGGAGGGGCAGGAGAGGGCACTGTGAAATGTACATTTGATAAAATATGTCTGTCCCACAGTTGGTTTTAAGCATTCCACAGCAGAGATCTTGAATGATTAATAAAGAATAGCCACCACTTTGATTGGGAGAATTTCAGTAACCACGTAGACAGATCCCCTGACACAGACTGAATGAGTCCATTTCCCACTGAATTCAGGCCCTCATTACCAGCTAAATACTGTCAACATACGGTGTTTTATGTCCTATAGGAATGAGTAGACTATCTTTTATGAGAGAAAACAGCTGTAGGTTTGAGATCAACTTTTTGTGCCTCTATTACAAGCCCCTGAGACTCTCCACCCTTCTGATTTTATATGCTTTTAACATAGAACCAGAATTACACTTTCACACGAGTGGAACAAGGCAGCAGAGCGTCATGATCTCAGCCTGGGCTTTGACATCAGATGTCCTGGCTCCAGCACTCACAAAGCCTGTCACCCTGGATGAATTACGGAAGCTCTCAGATGCTCCGTCTCCACATCTGTAAAGCAGGGATGACAGCAGCCATTCAGCTAACTTCCTTCCAAAGGCTTGGTAACTCTCACATGACAGAAAACTCTTAGCAGAGGGCCTGTTACATAAGCTGGCTCGAAAGCAGGTTGTTTTGACTCATAAAAATAAAAAACAAACTATAGCTACCAAAGGGGAAAGGGCGGGGAGGGAAAAATGAGGGGTTGGGGATTAACAGACACAAGTTACTGTATATAAAATAAACAACAAGGACCTACTATATAGCACAGGGAACTATATTCCATTTCTTGTAATAACATATAATGGAAAAAATCTAAATATATATATGTATGTATATGTATAACTGAATCACTTCGCTGTATACCTGAAATTAACATTGTAAATCAACTACTCTTCAATAAGAAAGAAAGAAAGAAAGAAAGAAAGAAAGCAAGCAAGCAAGCAAGCAGAAAGGAGGAAGGAAGGGAGAGAAAGAAAGAAGGCCGTTTTAATTTGTTTTGAGGTAAATATCATCAATTATCACTATTTCCTTCGCATTGTTAGAAAGTTAGCCCCTTGTGTACCATGATTTCGGAAGCATCAGGGCTGCCCATTTCAAATAAAATACTCACTCTTACCCACCTGATGACGTGAGACCCTTACAAAATGTCCAAATCCCAGATTACGTATGGGTTGTGGGCAACAGTTTATTCTGGGAAACAAGGGAGCTACACACAAGAGAAGATGTATTTAGCTTAGGTTTTGGAGGAAACTGAAATTAATAAATTTTCACAAAGGGAAATACACTGGGAGCTTGGAGGTATGTGTTAAAATGTGGATAAAGTTGTATGTTGTGATTTGGATTTGAAACTGCCAGAAGCGTTTCAAGTTTATTCTAAGCATCTACAGCCTGGAGAGCGGAAGTCAGGTTGCTTCCAGGCAGCAGAGACTTGACTAAAGTTTTCATTTGCATTCAACCTTAAAGAACTTGGCTTTGGAATGGAGTGATGGTTAAAAAACAGTAAGTTCACTGAAGTTGCTTCTAGCTATGTTTTTTAACCATAAGTGCAAATGGTAAACTATCACTTCCCCTCCCATTGTCATGTTCTAAAACCTCCCTCAATTATCTGAAATGTAGTTCACAGACCTGGAGCACAAATGCCAAGTTTTACATGGAAGATGTAACACTTCAGCTGTGACAGTGACAACAGATGTGTCCTGACTTGTAGGTAAACACAGCAGAGAAAGCATCGCCATCCCAAAGGCTGAGCACAGCCAAGCTTACACTTGTATGAGAAATTAACTTCAAATGTTGTTACCCAACTAATGCTTCTTTGTCTAGTTTACTAGATCAAAACTTCAGCTTTCTTATAAACACCCAGAACGGATTTATAAGATAGAAACTGAATAAGCAAGTATTTCCACATGCACCCCATCCCAGGAAATTGCCTGGCTTCCCTTTAATTAAAGCTGATTCTTTTTTTAAAGGGAAGATCATATTTCTGATTTTATATTTTCATGCATCAAAGAAGGGCCTTATAATATGGGCTTTTACAGAGGAAGTGTAAGCAGAGAAGTAAATACAGGGAGGGGTCAACATCCCAGCCCTGGGAGGAGCACAGCAATGGCCCTGAATGAGGAGGGTCAATCATTTAAAGGCTGAAGCTGCCCAGGAATTGTATTCCATAAGCAAAATATCTGGCTTATTTGGGAAAAATAAAAAAGGTGGCATGTCATTATCTGTTGATTAATCTTCCTATTGCAACTGAATTAAGCATACTTATCCAGTATTCACACACCGAAAAAGTGTTTTTAACGGTTTTCTTCATTCAGCACTAATATACCTGCAGGATGCACACAGCGCCAGTGACAGACCACCGAGTGGTTCTCCGTGACAGAAGTTCTCCCTCAGCTGGAGAACTGCATCAGAAATTTGCAGAGAGGAGATGTAGACAGAGCTTTGAAAAGCACCCCCAGACTTAAAAAGAGTGAAGTAGGGGCAAAACCCATCAGCAGTTCCATCAAATCAACTCAGAGACTTCAGGTCCAGGTGCTGAGCTGCCCCAGGATTACGGTGCAGACTCCCTCTGAGAGAAGTGTGGCATCGCGGTCTTTAGTGCTGAGATAATTAATTACTCTATCTAATATTATATGAGCAGAGAAAGGGGGATGCAGGCCAAATGGCAGGATCTGAGCAAAAAAGGAGGGCCATGGGTCAAATGCAGGAAACTGTACATCATGTAAACAGCAGGGTCCTTGGACAGACAGACAAAAGCAGGAACCTGGGGACTGATAAGAAATCACACATTTTGGGGTGACAAACAGCCTGGAGGCTCACAAAGAAAGGCGGGAAAAGGCAGAAACGTCTAGTGTCCAAATGTAACCTTTTGCTCATTATGCCCTCATTACAATAAAATTAGCCTTGCAGATTGGAAGTACCAATCATGCACCGATGCCATGACACTTCTGATCCAGACTAAATAAGGACAAAAATCCGTCCTCCCCTTGGGAAGGTGGAGCTGGCATGAAAATCAGGGAACATGACCCCAAACCCTTCCCTCCACAATGACTATTCCACCCATTCATTTTTACACTCTATGAAACCAACTTGCCAAAGAAACTCAGCACAGCTGCTCACCTGAGCCCGCCCGCTCTCCCCTTGAGAACACACTGTCCCTTAACGTTACCTTCTTAACCTCCATGTCTCTGAATTCTTTCTGCCACAAAACAAAAACCTAATCACTGGCAACATTATGGAATCACCTGAAAGCAGATTATGATAGGGAGAAACGTGAAAAATAGTCAGGACGTGGACATCCAGGAGCAGTAGAATGGAGATCCTGGTGCCTGCTTCAGAACAGGTGGGATCAAGGGAGAAACTGTGAATGCAGTAGTTGAAGGCATGGGCTCTGGGTTTAGAGCTGCCATATTCTCTACTAACACCTTTTGTGACTTGGTAAATCACCTAGTTCCTATCATCTCCAGTTCCCTCATCTCCACAAGGTGGACATTAAGCCTGCTTCACTCAGCTGATTGAAGGAGGTAATGCTCATACAGCGGTTAGCGCAGAGACTGGTACATACTTATCCATTAATTCATGTAAATTGCCTTCATTCTTGGTGTTGGTGGTGTTGATAGTGGAAGGGAAGGTGCAGGATCTGTGTCTAGCCAAGGGGAGGCTTCTCAATATCCCTGAGGCTCTTCCCTGTCCTCTCCAGGATCATCAAAAGACTAATCCTTTAGTAAGAAAATGCCTGTGTTCTCACTCAGAGCAAGGAGGATGGCTCACCCCAGATTCTTAAATGCTCTGGTCCCCTTTGGGTCCATGTGTGAAGCACATCAGGATTCGTCACCCAGAAAATACTCTTCTAGATGTCATCCAAGCACACAAAAATTTGGACTCTCTCTTTTCAATTTATAAAATGTGCTTAGTGCTTTTCTAATGGCATAGCTGAAAAGCACTTCAATTTTGCCCAGAAACTGAGAACTGTGAATGCACCATGTAATTTTCTTACAGATTTAAATGTTTCTTTTCTCTTATTTGAAAAGAAAATGAATGCAAAAAAAAAAAAAATTATTGAAACGGGCAAAACTTAAGCATCCAAACATTCAAAAATTTACAGTAATAGGGCAGTCATCTTACAATGTGAAGTCTAGTCATATTAAATATAATTTGTAAAATAAAGGTAAGTTTGTACCAAGCTAGAAAATGGAAATTTTGTATTTTCTAAGTATTGTGCATTTAAGATGTGAGTTTTTAAGGTACATTTAAAGTTACAGTTTTATATGCTGTTTGACCTCATGCACCCAAGATGAAAGCATCGAAACAATTGATTTTAAGCATTTCATTGTTCTAACATTTAATTTTTTTGCACAATTTCCATATCTGTGCATTTAACACTATTTTTCTCTTAACCAATACAATTAACCTGCAGAAATTGTACCAAAAAAAAAAAAAATCAAAGAATCTACTCAAAAGACTGTTATAAGGATCAGTCACTTTCAAACTTATGAATCTATAGAGCAGTTAATAAAACTGTATTGTGGGGGAAAAAATCCAAAATCACCAGAAGAGAATTTAAGATTGTAGAACATCAGATTATTCATGTACAAGCCGAGTGTGTGTATATTAAAATGTCAAAAACAAATATGCTTTTCCCCCTGCAATTGCATAGTTACCAGTTGCCATTTGTTAAACATAAAACTTTTTAAAATGTATTTTTATATTTTTACCTCTGAAGTTAACATTTCCAGTTCTCTTTATTCTAAGTTTTTTGTTTGTCTGTTTCTGAGGGGTGGGAGATAATGAGGTTTGTTTGTTTGTTTGTTTGTTTGTTTTGACAGAGGTACTGGGGATTGAACCCAGGACCTCATGCATGCTAAGCACTTCTTTCATTGAGCTATACCCTCCCCCAAGATAAAATTTTAATATGATACAAATAATGGAACTAATACTGAATGCACAGTACTATGCTATGAACAGCAAAATATGATCCAGTTTTAAATGACTGACTGACTGATTGATAAAGTACACTTGCAGGGAGATATGTCTTTAATTAAAATAGAGACTTAGCAAACATTTATGAGAATAAAATTATATCAAGTCTCTTGAGTGGTTATAAAATTGATACAATGAGATATTGAGTGAAGATGATAGATCCTAACTAACCCTGATGCAATGAAAACTCCCTTCAGCTATGGAAAGGAAGATACATGATTTAGGAAACCCAGGTATAGAGGAGAAGAGAGATGAGATTACAGGCTGCCTGGTGATAAAGACCTAGCATTGTTGTCTTCCTGTCCCTCTTGCAACTGGGGCACTGACATGCACGGTGGAACTTCAGTAAATGTCTATTGTAATAAACCAAATTTGTGATTGATAAAAAGCAGCCTTTGAGATATTTGAGAGCTTGTTCAGGCCCAGTAATGATGCAATACCTCAACTTCTTTATTAAGTCAGGAGAAGAGAAGTGATTAGAAAATCATAGGTTTTTACTGGTTTATGTCTTCAGTCATTCAAAAAAAAATTTACCAAACTCATCCAGAGTTCCAGAAAATATCCCCACTTCTGGATACTTAACAGATGAGTCCTTAACCTCAAGGACCTTATGAGGTCCAAGATTCACCTAGGCTCTGAGCACCTAAGCTGAGGGGTAGCCTGAGAAAGCAGGAGTGTTGAAATGTCTAATCTGAAATCTATTGTCTTTGCTTAAAATCTTTCCTGGTTTTCCCAGTTTTTAGGATAAAGTTTAAACTTCTTAGCATTGCTCACAAAGCCCTTCTAGAGTCAGCTTCTGCACACCTCCTGGCCTCATTCTACCTCAGCCCTTGTGTTAGAGCAGGCAGACAGCTAGATATGAGCAGAGAAAGGGGGATGCAGGCCAACCGGCAAGAATTAGGCAAAAACAGAGGGGCATGGGCCAAATGCAGGAAACCATAAACCACGTAAACAACAGGGGTCCCTGGGCAGAGAAAGAAAAACAGGAACCTCTGGGCTGATAAGTGGTCACACATTTTGGGGTGAGGAGTATTCTGGAGGCGGACAAAGAAAGGTGGGAAAAGGCAGGACTCGCCAGTGTCCAAATGTAACCTTTTGCTCATTATGCCCTCATTACCATAAAATTAGCCTTGCAGATTAGAAGTACCCATCATGCACCAATACCATGACACTTCTGATCCAGACTAAATACGGGCAAAAATCCCTCCTCCCTTCGGGAAGGTGACGTTGGGATAAAAATCAGGGAATACGACCCCAAACCCCTCCCTCCCTAATGAATATTCTGCCCATCTATTTTTACATTCTTTGTAAACAACTTGCCAAAGAAACTCAGCACAGCTGCTCTCCTGAGCCTGCCCGCTCTCCCCTTGGGAGTGTGCTATCTATCCCTTAATAAATCCTCACTTTACTTTCTTAACTTCCCTGAATTCTTTCTGCGATGAGACAAGAACCTGGTCACCAGCAACACTTTCAAACCCTCTGAAGGAGCGACGCAGCTCACCCACTTGCTCCTGTTCTCTGCCCTCGCTGGGCCCTCGGTCTGGAATGCCTTTGCCTGGATTACTCACCAGATTAAATGGAACAAATCCAATCAACATTTCAAGTTTGATTTCAGTGTCTCCTTCCTGTGGATGAGTACGTGTGTGCACACAAACACACACACACTTACACCACAGCCAAGCCTGAGTCAACTGCCTCTTTTCAGTGTTCTTTCTCTTTACTCTCACATCCTCTGAGCATCTTCATAGAGGTTTATCAGTTAGGTTTATAATCATTGATTGTTTTGCCTCAACTGAGTTGCAAGAGGAAATCTATCTTATTAAAGTTGTATGAACAGCCGTTACTATGTCACCTGGCCATGAAAAAGTTCTCAATAAAAATCCTTACGATATCATAGATACCAAAATATAAAAGATTATTCTGGAAATAAGAACCTGACATCTGGACTCTACATACTCTAATTAGACCTTTTCCCATCTATGTGCACTTTACTTTGTTGAGTTAAATATTTCCATAAACCGTAGTCTAAAAGTCACAACATAATCTCATTCAAATTGAGGAAGAGACCAGATATTTGCACCAAAGTCATAGAGTGAGAAATAGATTCGATGCTCAGTGACTCCTAAATGTATTTCTCTTCGCCCCTCAATGCTCAGGCAGGGTTCTAAGTGACCTCGCCTGCCTGTTGGTCACTCCGAAAAGGAAAGCACACACATTCTCTACTGAGTTGATTAAACTCCCTCCTTGCAGAAGCCTGGATGAAAAATAACAAGTTAGAAAGCCTAGAGACATCATGCAGCGAAAGAAAGAAGTTGTTAAACCATAGAGATTGATTTACTTTAGATGAACTATTCTTAATATTTCCTTTGTGTTGCATAAATTCACAAGAATGTCATTAATTGAATAGAGGAGATAGTTTCTGTAATTCTTTTCAGCAATCATAAATGTGGCCCAGAGCTAAATTAAGACATCCTTTCACTACTCTGGGCATAGCATTTTTTTTCTGAACAGCTGGTTTCTCTTAATAGGCATATCCTTCCTGCCAGAGCAAGCAAATTTGTAATCCCCATCATGCTTGCTGTGGAACAGCCCCAGAGCACATAATCACGGAGTACATTCCCGTTGGTTTACAAGGATTTTTTTTCCTTTCAAAGTTTTACTTTTGGGAGACACACCATCTATTTTGTACTCCAGTTTTATGCCTTTCTTTAATTATAGCATCTGATATTTATGGTGAGGAGAAGAAAATACAGTCAAAGGTGTACACACTGCCTATTAAAAGTAGGTGCACTCACAAATCCTCAAAATATACCAAGTTCTCCGAGAGGCGATAGAAACGTATTTCAAATTACAGCAGTCTCTCCTACCACACAATGAGGGGACATTAAAAAATGGACGATGGCGGTAATAGATTTAAGATCTGATAAGCCCTGAAAGGCACTGACTAAGAGTGACGTGGCTGCCTGACTGTGACTTCATCACTTTGTTTCATGTTCATCACGAGCATTAGGTAATTCATTAGGACTTGGCTTTTTGAGTTTTCATTGGTTTTATTTTTCATTTTAGATAACGATGCTATTCATAATCTAGTTACGGAGAAGCAATATTTGGGCTTAATACTTAATTTTCCAAGTAAACATGGTTCATTGCAGGTTCGGATTGTGAGTTGTTGGCCCACAGGTTCCATTTGTTTGAGTTGGTCCCTCTGGGAAGGCATACGCTTACTTTGTAAAGGTGAAAACAGCATGCAGTGGAAAGGATATTGACTTCCGAGTACGACATATATTTGAATCTTAGCTTTGCCGTGAATATTGTTACCTCGAGGGGGTTAGGGAGTCTGATCTAATGGTCCGTGCTTTTTAAAGAGTGTCTGTTTTTTAAGTAAATGGCATAGGCATCTTGAGAGACATGGATGATTGTTTTGTGTCTGTGTGACAATAGATAAGCCTAAAAGTAAAATGTAGCAATGAAGAAAAATGTATGATTATTTGAAATGAGAATATATAGAAAATTACCTTTTCCACAAATGAAAGGAAAAAAAATTTAAACAGAATTTGCACATGAATGTTTAATCTGTTAAGAGGCAAATAAAAATGTTTCGTATCACTTAAAATACACAGTGTGATTTTTGAAGTATTTAGGAAAGGTTTATTTTTCAAAATACCTTCAAAAGTCAGAAAGAGAGCTGAAAAGAGTTTGATCAGCAAGTGCAGGTGAGATCAGGCAGGAATAAATGGAAAACATGCACAGTGGTGAGACGAAAACAGGTGATTAAAAAATGGATTTACTCTCTGCCCTTCTCTGGATAAGCCGATCTCAGAATGAGGTCTCTGGAGGTAAAGCAAAAGGCATTGTCAGAGATAAAGAGGGCAGTTCCTAAAGATAAAAGTTTTAATTAACAGAAAGAGAAAAACAGTCCTAAATTTGCATTACCTAATAAGATTCAGAAACTATAAACCAAAAACTCACATAAGGAAGAGGAAACGTGATTAAATCAACCATCATATTGGGATACCCTTTAATAAAACAAAATTTCTGTAAGGATAGAAGATTTGAATAGCATGATTAATAAAATTCAACTAAATTATATAAAGCAATCTGTTTATAAGTTGCCAAATACATATTATTTTTACATACACAGGAACATGAATCATAGGGAACAAATTCTGGGATATTAAACAAAAATTAAATTATACAGATTGTTCTCTGATCGCAGGTAAATAGGTTAGAATTTTTTTTAAAAAAGTAACTGTACAATCACCATATAATTAGAAATTAACAAGCACATTTCTAAATAACTCATGAGTTATAGCAGAAACCACAATAGAAATTAGAAAGTATTTTTAACTGAATGCTTATGCAAATTCAATATATCAAATCTGAAGAATGTAGAAAAGGCTGTGCTTATGAAGAAACGTATATCTTTTCATAAACATTAGAAAATTCACTAAACAAAGTAGGTTAGCCTTAACCCAGAGATGGCCCCATTCTGAAACAAATGTCTCCTGGCATTCACATCTTTGTGCAGTCCTCTCCCTTGAATTAGACTGGTCCTTTGACTCGCTTTTAACCAGCAGAATGAAGCAGAAGTGAATTTGCATAATTTCTGAGCTCAGGTCATGGAAAGTCGTAGAACTCTCTTAGAACTCTCCCATCTCACACTTTTAGCTTGCTCACTCTGAGGCAAGCCAGCCACTGTGTAAAAAGTTTAACTATCTTGAAACCACCATGCTGTGAACAAGCCCAAACATCCACAGTGAAGACACAGGGTGGAGAGAGAGTAGGATTTGTGTCAGTAAAAGATTGAGTAGGTTTGTTTGACGTTACTTGTTCTTGGTGAGCCCATGATGGCTCTTAATCTTCACTTCTTCATTTTCCATCTCCTTTCACAGCGTTTATAGGATAATTCATCATGTCATTTAGGGGATATTGATCCCAAGGCTTCCTAATTTGCATTTTCCAAATTTAGTTTGATGATTCTGATAAGATTTCCAATTTGAATTCATAATTTTATAAATTAGAACATTTCATTTTTTCCCGTATTAAAACAACACTTCCAGTTACCGTGATCTCTCAGATTTCAAGAGTTTCTGAGAACACGTGTTTACAAGCTTGGAATCCCCCTACATAAGGGATCTGGGCTTAGGAAAAGGAACAGTTAAAAGTAATTAACTCAGTATATTTTGTGTGATTCTCCTATTTGATTATTTTTTATTGATGTAGGATTTAAATCTTTGTTCTTTTTTAATCACTTACTTTGGTGGAAAAAAGAGAAGGAAAATCAGAATTGATTACTTTTACATTCTCTTTGTCAACAGCACTGGGCTTTTGTTAAGCATACACCTGTGTTAAATAAATAAAATCTGTAAATCTATGCTAACTACCCTTTCCTCATTCATCTTAATGCTTAAAAAGAACCATAATATGTATAGTAATAAACTTTTCTTACTTTTGACATTGTTCTCAAGTGTCAAATAATTTGCTTTTTTTTAAACTTTAGGCACTAGTCACAGATAATTTTGATACTTTTTCTTCATTTTTTGTTGTATATATAGCCTTCCATCCTGTACTTTGATTTTTTTATAGCCACGTTTGTCAAAGACTTTCCTATGCAGTTCACCCCTATACTTCTGATCTTCCTAGAAGAGAGCATTTGGAGGAAGACCAGAACGCTGCCGTCTCAACGCATGAATAATTCATGCGGTACAACTTCAACCTGACCTTCGCTGGTGCTCAGTCATCTCTCTATTCAACCTTCATTGATTTTATGGAGAAAACTGAGGCCACATACACTTTCTTCTTCACATCCAAGAATTAATGTCCCTACATTTATACAACTTCCAGACTCAGAGAAAGAATAGAGCTATTATTATAATCATAGGGTGATAGAAATAAAGGAAACTTTGACGGTCATTTAGTCTGAGTCCTTTCAGTTTACAGCTGACCAACCTGAAGCCCAAAACCCTGAAGACCAGAGATGTCTATTCCATTATCCTTTTAGTTCATTCTTTCCTTAAAAACACAAACAAACAAACAAAAACCCTGTTATTTAGTTCTACCCTTTCTGGTCTTTACAAGATGCTTCTTTATCAAAAATCTCTTCCCTCTTTAATATATTTTCAGTGTGTTCGATTGAACTGGTAAATTTGTTCACTCTGTATGTCACTGTATCAACCAGAGATGCATTAAACCATAAGCAAGAAAAAACCTAATAGTTGCATTAATATATAAGACTTGTTTTTCTCACATTTCAGACTGTCTGAAGTGAGGGGGCCTCTCACATTGGTTCAGCAGCATGAGAAAGTCAGGACTGACTACCTGCAATTATTCAGTCTTTTCTTCATGGTCGTAAGACAATGAATGGCCTAGCTGCTGGTACCAAGGGTCTTCAAGGTGCAAGGAAGGGTAAGGCACAGTACTACTCATATCTGTACCTTCTTCCAGAAAGCAAAGTTCTCCTGCAGACTCCATTCGAACATCTTCTACTTGTATCTTGTCGGACAGAAGTACACCCTCTGGTAGTCCTGGATGCAGGAAGGCTGAGGACTGTAGTGGGTTTTGCTTTTGTTTTTCTTTCTTTTCTTTCTTTCTTTTTTTTTTTTTTAACACAATCTGTGTGGTTTCATTTCTATAGACTTATCACAATAAAAATGGTTTTTCATAAGAATATTTCTCATTCAACTTTACACTGAATAGCCATTATGTGCTTAGCTTTGTGTTGCAATTACAAAAGCAGTGTGCTTTTTTCATTACTTGGACCATTGCTAAAATTGTCAGTGATACCACGTGATCTGTCAATAAATGAAAAATAATAGTTTTGCACAATCAGACCTTCTATAGATATTCACATCCTTGGCCACAGAAACTCTTGCTTTGGGACTTTGGTCTCTGCTATGTGATGTGAACTTATAGAAGATGTGCTCATAGTAGAGAAAATCTGCCCAGGAGACATGCTTTCAGAATGAGTAATTCAGTCAGATACGTCTCCACAAATCTTTTTCCTATTTAAAAAGGAGGGGAGAGGAGGATGTGGGTATAAAGGCCAGAAATAGCAACATACCAATTCAAATGCAAGATTCACAACTTGCTTGCAGAAAATTCTGATGATCATCCATTCTACATTCAACAGTTTCTACCACACATACTGAATTTTCCGTGGAAGCTTTGATTCATTTTCTCTAGTATAAATGTATGAATGATAAGGCAGTGCTCTTTGAGATAAAACATGCTTAATCCCTGAAAATATATTCACGTCTTTCATTCAAATCAGAGATGAATGCACACATCTGGGCCACTTCCTTGTCATCAAGAGGAAAAGAGAAAAACGGTTTCTTCTTTCTCATCTCCTAAATATATGTAGATAATGATACAGACATATAGATGTACATATAAATACATGTTTATATATTTTAGTGAATCCTGATATTTTTATTCTCTACTTTTTTGTTTAATTCTGTGGTAACCATAAACTTTTCATCTTTATGTGCTTCTTATTTACTAAGTAACATGCCTTGCTGACTGCACATATGTTCAGCGAATTTCTTCCCCCCCGGGTGCCAATGCTAACCTGTTTATTATATGATACAGTGTTATTCACTGTGGTCAGCATGCTGCAGATTAGAATGCGAGAACGTACTCATCCAACATAACTGCCACTTTGTACCCCTTTGACTGACATCTACCCATCTTCCCCCACCTCCACACCCCTGGGGACCATCATTCTACTCTCTGCTCCTATGAATTTGAGTTTTTTAGATTCTACATACAGATAAGGTGATGGAGTATTTTCCTTTGTGTTTCTGGCTTACTTCACTTAGCATAATCTCCCAGGTTCATCCAAGGTGTCACAAATGATGGTGTGTGTGTGTGTGTGTATGTATATATATATATATATATATATATATGCAATGGAATATATATATATATATATATATATATATGCAATGGAATATTATTCAGCCTTAAAAATGATTTTTTTCCTTTTCATTATAGGCTATTAAGAGGTATTGAATATAGTTCCCTGTGCTATACAGTAGGACTTTGTTGTTTACCTATTTTATGTATAGTAGTAACTGCAAATCCCAAACTCCTACTTTGTCCCTCCAGCCCCCCTCCTTTTCCCCCTGGTAACCATAAGTTTGTTTTCTATGTCTATGAGTCTGTTTCTGTTTTGTAAATATGTTCATTTTATGTCTTTTTTTTCAGATTCCATATATAAATATCAAATGCTATTATTCTTTCTCTTTCTGGCTTATTTCGCTTAGTATGACAATCTCTAGATGCATCCATGTTGCTGCAAAAGGCATTATTTTATTCTTAAAAAACGGAACTTTTAAATACAAAAAGAACTATAGACATAAGTCTCACAAGGTTTACTGTTCTTGTGTATGAGAAATAAATAAATCAAAAAGGTTTGCCTGGAGGTTTTCTTCCTTCCAGAAACATTTCCTATTCCTTAGCCTAATGTGTGGATGCATTTGTGAAAATGTGACAGTAGAAGGATTTGGAACCATTGCGTCTTTCTTCTAAGACATAAACAAAAATCCAAAAGACATATCAAATGATACCCTCACTACTGCCAGGCAGCGCTGAATATAATCAACATTGGAAGGTAGTTTTTTACTCTGTTGATCACATTTCTTGAAAACAAAAGCATCTTTGTTATCTAAAACAATCTCTCATCTGAATAAGTTTTAATGATCTACAACTATAAAATGAGAAATTTTTCATAATGTTTCACTTGAATGCTCTTTATTTGGTTTAGGAAACCAAAGAAAGATATCTTCATAATTCATTTACATATTTTAATTTTCTATACTCAAATTCCTTCTGCCAACCCCAACAAATACACACACACAATCATTTATTCTCTCTGAATTTGAGTAGTTTTTTTCTTATTGAGGCTACTGTATAAGACTATAATCACAATTTCCATTTTTCTTGCACCTTGTTTACTTTGCAATTTCTCAAGATAGTAATTGATGCTGAAAGTGGTCCTGGAATGCTTTAATTTTACCAGCTGGAGAATGAGACTGCCTCATTTATAATTCAGAAAAGAAGAAACTGCATGGTACAGTAGAAACAGTATGAAGCTTGGAGGAAGACCCTAGAATGTTAAGGTTATCGGTAGAACTAGAGTAAGTCTCTTCACTTCTCTCTATCTACATCTACCTTAGTAAAATATTGTAGCATTGAAAAGTGTTTTGCAAACTCTAAGAACTATGTAGTATCCATGCAGTACCTAGCATTTGCCTAAAAATATCCAAAGTATTGGAAAATAAAAGCAAAATATGCTATTTTCTTTCTGTAATCTTAGATCTTATTTTCTATGTAATAAAAAATGTATACATAAAACCTAGCCTCTTAACAATTTTTAAGTATATAGTACAGCACTGATTTACATGCAGATCACTGTACAGCAGCTCTCTAGAATTTTTTCATCCTGCATGACTGAAACACTATACCCATTAAACAGCAACTCCCCTTTCCCCCTTTCCCACTTCTCTAACTCCTAGCAACCACCATTCTACTTTCTGCTTCTGTAAGTTTGACTACTTTAGATAAATGGAATCATGCAATATTTGTCCTTCTGCAATTGGCTTATTTCAGTCAAGTTGTCCGTGTTTTGATAGTGTATGACAGGATTTCCATCTTCTTAAATCTGAATATTCCATTGTATGTGTGTATCACATTTTCCTTATTCATTCATACATCAATGGACATTTAGATTTTCACCTCTTGGCTTTTGTGAATAATGCTGCAATGACATGGGAGTACACATATCTCTCAAAGATCCTAATTTCAGTCCTTTTGGATTAAAATTTAAAGTGGGATCATTTAATCAAATGGCAGTTCTACTTTTAATTTTTTTTGTAATCTCTATACTGTTTTCCATACTGGCTGCACCATTTTATATAACTACTAACAGTGTACAAGGGTTCCAATTTCTGCACATCTTCCCCAACACTTGTTATTTCCTATTTTTAATATATATTACATGGTAATATAATTATTATACACTATATATATGTATGTATAATGGCCATCTGAATGGGTGTGAGGTGATATCTCACTCTGGTTTTTATTTGTAGAGCCCTGATGTTTAGTGATATTGAACATTTTTTTCATATACCTGCTGGTCATCTTTATGTCTTCTTTGGAAAAGAAGGCCTTTTGCCCATTTATTAATCAGTTTTTTTTTTCCTTCTTTTTGCTATTGAGCTTAGGAGTTCCTTACATATTTTGAGTATTAACTCCTCATCAAGTATATGGTTTGCAAATATTTTCTCCCATTCCATACTTTGCATTTTCACTCTGTCATTTGTTTTCTTTGCTAAGCAGAAGCTTTTTGGCTTGATGTCGTCCCACTTGTCAATCTCTGCTATTGTTACCTGAGCTTTTGGTGTTATATCCAAGAAATCATTACCAAAGCCAATAGTGTGAAATTTTCCTGTGTTTTCTTCTAGGAATTTTATAGTCTCAGGTCTTACATTTAAGTCTTTAATCTATTTTGATTTTATTTTTGTGGATGGTGTAAATAAGTAGCTAATTTCATTCTTTTGCGTGTGAATATCCGGTTTTCCCAGCACCATTTGTTGAAGGGACTATCCTTTCTCCTTTATGTAGCCTTGATACACTTGTCAAAGATCATTTGACTATGTATGTGTGGGTTTATTTCTAGATTCTCAATTTTGTTCCACTGGTCTGTATGTCTATTTTTATGCCAGTACCATACTGTTTTGATTACTGTAGTTTTATAATGTTTTGAAGTCAGAAGTCAGTGTTTGTAGAGTTTAATTGGTGACATAAGTTTGCACACATTCAAAAATAATAGATCAATATAATTAAAGATTGAGAGGAAATGAAAAATGCTGCAGAGATCAATACAAATCTATTATTATTACTTGGAAAAACATTATAGAAAACATGGATCCTACAATATGTGGAGAACTATGTTAAGTAAAACCCACTGAAGGTTAAAAGAGGATAGTGTTACAGAAGTTCAGAGATGGGTGTGAGAATCACAGATATAAGAGACAAAAGAAGATGTGTCAACAGAGGCGTGGCCCCCTTTCTTTAGAGCACATTCATAATTAACACACTCCATGGAATACTTGTCTTCTCTACATGTTTGTTCCTCCTGTTCCATACGTTGAAACATCACTCTCCTCATGGGCACAGCTTCAAGTGCAGTACTCTCAAGTTGAGACAGGTTCTCCTACATTCCAAATCACTCAGAAGAAAGAAGTGATATTGACTCCTTCATTGCTCACTATTTGCTTCTTATATTCTCTTTTTAAAAATCCAAACTCTCCTGAAGCTCATGCCACCAGGCTATGTCCCCTGACATGTTTTAGTCTTTGGTCCCTTAGTGTCTGCTACACTGTATTAGTCTACTAGCACTGCCATAACAAAACAGCACCATTTGGGGGGCTTAAACAACAGATATTTGGAATTCACAGTTCTGGAGGCTGGAAATCCTCAATCAAAGTGTGGGCAGATCTGATATCTCTTGGGGCCTCCCTCCTTGGCTTGCACATGGCCCCCTTCTCACTGAGTCATCACATGGACTTTTCTCTGTGTATGTATCCCTGGTGTTTCTTCCTCTTCTTCTAAAAGACAACAGTCATACTGGATTGAGACTGACCTTATTTAACCTTAATTTTTAAAAAAAATATTGAAAGAAGCAAGAAAACAACACAATACATATGAGGAGTAGTAGGGGAAAGGACTATTTGAGTTACTGTGGATCGCTCGTCAAAGATCATGGAAGCCATAAGACAGGAGAATAACACTCTCAAACCATAATTCCATATCCAGAATTTTTTTTAGAAATTAAGACAAAGTAAAGATATTTTTCATGAAAGGAAACCAAGATAATTTGTTACAATAGTTAAATATAAAAAACTATTTTTCCCTCTTCACAATATGTACAACTATTTTAAAAGAAACTAATTATTGAGTAGGTAATAAAAATATTTGTAGATGGCATACATATGAAAACTATAATAAAGTCAGTAGAGTATGGGGGTGAAAGAACCTACCTATCTGGTTGCAAAGTTTTTACATTTTAAATGAAGTGTTACAATGTTAATGCCAAGTAGATAGCACTTGTTTAGTTATGCAGATTGCAATATAATACAAAAAATTAACAAAAGTGTCCAATAGATAAGTTAAAATAGAATACCAAAATACTCAAATAATTCAAGAGAAGGCAGTAAAATGAGAACAAGAGGAAAAATTAGAGGATACAAATGGAAAATAAAGAATCATAAACCTAAACCCAGCCATATCAAAAATTACATTAAGTGTTATTGGTCTAAATACTTCCATTAAAAGGCAGAGATTGGCAGAGTTTTTTAAAAAACAACCCATTCACAAGCTGCCTACAAGGGACACATTTTAATATAAAATGAAAATAGATTGACAGTAAAGAGATAGTAAAAGAGTATACAAACGCAAACTATAAACACACGAAGGCTAGAGTAGCTATATTAATAGTAAATGAAATTGACTTCAATACAAAAGGTGACACCAGAAATAAAGAGTGACATGTAGTAATCATAGATGGTATAATTTATGAAGAAATCACAGAAATTATAAATTTTATGCCTACTTAAAAGAGCCCCAAACTACAAGAAAGATAAAAATGAAAAAACAAAGGGAAAAATAGACAATCTCACAACCATAGCAGAAGACTGCAACACCACTCATTCAGCAACGCAGGGAAATGCAGAACACCCATTCATTTCAAGAGCACATTGTAAATTCACCAAAAGAGACTGGAAAAAAAAAAAAAAAAAAACTCTCCAAAATAAAATTTCAGGCCCAGGTAGTTACGCTGGTTAATTCTATCAAATATTCAAGGAAAAGTTCTACATAAACTTTTACAGAAAGAAAAAAAAAAAAAGGAGGGGACCTAAGCTGAATACCAAAATCCATCAACTATAATAAAATATAAAATTTTCAAAATAAGGTGAGTGCTGCAATGAATAATCTGTTTCCTATGCTATAAAACATGACTGATATCTGAAAAAGAGACTGAAATGTGGAGGGTATGGGATTCAAACTGTAGAAAATCAGAAATGAGACTCTTGAACATTCTCACGAGAATGTTTCCAACAAAATGAGGGATGTTGAAAAGGGTGGCAAAAAGCATGACAAATGTCCATTAAAATGGAAACGTTATTAGATTTTTTTCTAGTTATTTGTACTTTTGTCATATTTATTCCGTATTAGATGTTAAATTATTTCTAATTTATAGTTTAGAATTAGTTCATTATTGTAGATTATATCAATAAAGATAATATTGTAAATACACATATTCCTTCTCTCTTGTTTATTTATATCATTAATTCAGTCAACCAAAAATATTTATTGAGGGGGGTGGGTATAGTTAGTTCAGTTGTAGAGTGTGTGCTCAGCATGCATGAGGTCCTGGGTTCAATCCCCAGTACCTCCATTAAAAAAATAATAATAAATAAACCAAATTACCCCAAAAAAGTTTTTTTAAATTTTAAACTATTTGTTGAGCATTTGCTATGAGCCAGGTACTGTTTGATACATTGAGATACACAGGAAATAAAATAAACAAAATCTCTGCCCTCATGGAGCTTATGTTCTGGCAAGAAACTTAGCCATGGGAGCATAGCTTGTTATTCAGAAATCACACTGAGTTTAAAGAATAGTGGCAAACAGGAAATAAAAATCAATGATCATCAAATTTAATGACATGTCAGCAGCTGTCAATAGGGTGTTGAGAGAAACATGGATAATTATTACAGCCCATTACCAAAGAGCCTGAGTGTGCAGAATTCTGCTGGCAATATGTGCCTAGTTAAGGGAAAAAAATTAACCTCTACAAGTCAAGATAAGACTGTTATATTTACTGAACTACATACTGAATGTATCACAGTTACTTAAGGATGGTGTTGCAGTGCTGAATAAAGCAATCTTAAATATGTCAAGTGGCGATGTAAAATGGGTTCATTGCACCCTGGAAAATGCTTCGTAATAAAAGATGTACAAATCTAAGTTCTTTCTTGGGCAAGTAATTTATATTCATGAAGAGGATGCATAGCAATGATCATTAAATTAACAAATACAGAGGATTCTAAAGAGAAATGATCCTTCCCTTATGCCAAATGTGTCACCCAGCATCAGTGTCACCGCAGAGGTATCAGGAACGCCAGATAAATCTTCAGATGCCTCATCGTCTATGCAGTGGAAGCAATTTCACTTGGGGATAAAACTGCCATTTGGCTCAATTAGCTTCATACAGTCTAATTCTAGAAGGCAAGCAGGTTCTTTTTTCTACACTCCTTTAAACTTCAGAGGGTTTCATCACCAGAATGATTTCCCTGGACTTGGAGTATGTTTCATTTCAGCACTGAATGCAGTTTAAAACCAAACAATCTTTGAGGAAGATTTTAGCGGGCAGTTTAGGTCGCCCTGTTAGTGGGGATTTTTTAAAGCATGCATAGGAAAGAGGAGATGCAGCCATTGCATTGTGTACCATGCAGGATTTTAAAATAACCTGCAGAGGAGAACTGATATTTTGTCAATGGACCGTGGGATGAGTAATTTATATAAAGGTCAACAAAGGTTTATAGTGAGCAGAAGACAGATATTTAAAATACCCTAGGACTTGCCATGTTTACTGTTCATTTCTCTATGAATTTTGATGTTCCTTGTAATGTTTACACATTAAGTTTTCCATTTATAGAAAGCACCATATACAAAGAGGGAAATTTAAGTTCATACTCAAATGTGTTTCAAGTCATAGGTAAATAATGTCTTGTTTTAAAAAATACAGTCTTGTTATCACAAGGTTTATGTAAAATACAACGTGAATTCCATTTTAAAGAAATATTAAGTAATATTTTGGACAAAATAGTTGAATTCTAACAGGCCAAAGAAATCAGATTATTTAATCAACATTATTAGTTTTACTTCTAATGGTTTTTAACTAAATATTCAAACATAATATTTTAATATTAAGAAACTAAATTTAGAAGTATACTCTCAAATGCAACTGTTTGTGCATCTGTTACTACTTTGCTAAGTTAAACAAAACTTCAAATATATATTTAAGGAGTGAAAAAGCAAAAGGCAGTAATGCAAGTTCAGTTATGTCTAGTGTCTCTGATTTTGAATTTCTAACTGAATACTTCCTGATATTGTTTAGTAAGAACGTCTTTCATAGTATATGTAAGTGTGGTCAGCTTTAAGAACTTCATTTTCCAGGATATGCTCAATTTCAACTTGTGTTTAGCCTCCATTTTGACCATTAGCAATGTAATTTGTTCTTTGGATCCATTTACAATTATAGTAATTATCTTTTGAATGGAATAATTACTTAGTCATATGAAAGTTTTAAAATATTATGTGATGATATGTTTTCACCTATTTCTAGGGGAAAATTGATCTTTATTTTGTACTAAGAGCCTCTCATATTGTGTATGCCTTGTCATCCCAAGTTGTTCGCAGCAGTAAAACACTTCTGGATTTTCTCATTTCCTACATAATTCAAAAGAAGGAGGAAGGAAGCAGGGAAAAACACAGTCAGCTCGAAGACAGTTCATTCCGGCTACTCAATTAAGGAAAATAAAAAAATTGTCTACCTTGTTTCAATATGACCTCAAATGGAAAAAATAAATAAAAGACAGGAATTCACTTTGATGAGCAGACAAAAGAGATCACAGAATAGTTTTCCATATTTTTCACCTAAGTTTTTTTTTCCAATAAATTCAAATTCAATGATCATTTTAGTTTCTTTTACGTACAATACTGATAATGTGTTACTGCTAGTATTCTTATTGTGCCAAGTTTATTTAGGTATACAATAACAAAAAATGGACCAACTGTAAACTTTGTATTATAAATTATTAGCAGCAACTCATAATTTATACACAGGAAAATTATTCATAAATTACAAGAAATCATCACCATCTGCTGTATGCCCTATGAAAATTAAATTCACCATTCAACTGTCAGCCAAAAGGAAACTTTCCATGAAGAAAGTGCATATCACCTGCATATCAAATTATCACAATCCTTCATTATGTCTCTTGTCTCTGAACTTCTTTATGAACTTCTGTGGGGAAATAAAACTTCCTTGGACCCTGTTCTTCCAAGTATACGTGTGTCTAGAACAGCCTCAAGGAAGCACTTGCAGAGAGAGGCCACGCCACACCGCCCGAGAGGAGACCTGGTGGTGTTCTAAGTACAGTCCCGCAGAAAAGACTCTTAATGGTCTCCAAAAGTCACTCCTCTTTTCTTAGCATCAAAGTAAGCTTTTACAACAAACATTCTATATAGAAAAAATGCAAGTCTTTAATTGGGGAACCATCCTTGGGTTACTTATCTATTCCTAACTCAGGAATTTAAAGGTTTTTAAATGCACTTAAAATTATAATTAGTCTTTTATTGTATTAATTTTTGTCTTGTATAGTGCATCGATGCGGGAAAGGGTTGGTTGCATTCTTTTCTGTTTTATCTCCCTCTGATATCACTACTGTGAAACAAAAAAGGACAAAGAGTGTACCGAGCAGGGAGGGAGATCCACCTGTGTGCAGGCTCTGGGGAAGAGCAACGCAGCTGGGTTCTGGGGAGAGAGGGGAAGAGGGAAGCAGATGCTACAAGGCTAAAAAGCTAAGCCAGAGCCTCAGGGCTGGTAGGTCATGTTAAGTAAGACTCATGTCGGAAGAACAAGGGTGATGTCACTAAGTATTAAAAAAAAAAAAAAAAGACTTTTTATTTGGAAGTAATTTCAAACTTAAACAAGAGTTGCAAGAATTATACAAAGATTTTACCCTTGACTCATATTTCAGTCATTCACATTTTTGTCACGTGTATGACACCATCTCAGTGTAAACTGCAATACATCCTTCCCATTCCCCTAAATATCTCAGCGTATTTCCAAAGAACAAAAGAACTATCTTGCACAACCACAGTACAGTGTCAAACTCCAGGAACAGTAAGCATTACAAAGACCACAGCCCGTATTCCAATTTAGCCAATTAACACGCTGTGAGCTGTATTCATTTTCTATTACTGCTGTAACAAGTTACCACACATGCAGTAGGTTAAAACAATGCACATGTATTTCTCAGAGTTCTGTAGGTCACAAATCAGGTAAGAGTCTCATGGGACCATAGTCAAGGCATGGGGAGACTGAGTTTCTTTCTGGAGGCTCTAGGAAGGAATTCTTACCTTGCTCATTTGGGATGTTGGCCGAATTCAGTTCCTTGATATTGCAGGACTCAGATCCCTGTTTCCTGGCTGGCTTCAGGATGACAGCCATCCCCAGATTACAGAGACTGCTGCCATCTGTTAGCTTGTAGCCCCCTTTCTCCATCTTTGAGGCCAGCAATGATGGGTCGAGAATTGTTGTACGGAAGTTCCCCCACTTTTAAGGACTCATATGATGACATTAAGCCCACCCAGATAATCCAGTATAATCTCTCCTCATCAAGACCTATAACCTTAATCACATCTTAAAAGTCTCTGAGCCACGTAACAATACATTCACAGGCCTGGGATTAGGAGTTAGCCATCACGGGGGTGAGAGGGGAGCATTACTATGCCTGCAACATAGGGCAGGAGCTCTGCCGCGTGGCAGCCAAACACCTTGCATGTCTCCACACAGTCCCTGCAGGCAAGGCTTGACCAAGGTCTCACCTGAGCCCTGGCAGACACCCGAGGATCCTCCTGGATGGCGGAGGGCTATCCAGCCTTGGGAGGCGCTGCCATGGGGGGTGTTCCTCATCCTTCTCCTTAGTTTCATCTGAGCCCAGGATTGTCTTCTCCCCAACCCCCACAACACAGCTGCAGGCTTTTGAGTGAGTTTACATAACTCCTTCACTCTAGCTTACAATGGGCTCGTCAGCAAGCATCACTCATGCCACCTACCTGGCCCCTTCAACTGGCTTCGTCTTGTGAGAAGAGGGACGTGGAGTGCCGACACACCATGATAACCTTGCACAAGCTGTGTGGATAATAAACCGCCGGAATCCGTTTGGGCTTCTTGTCTCCTTACTGGCCAAATCCCTGGAGGTGGGGCAGGTCACCTCAGTAGCTGCAGGAGTGATTCTTTCGGCCTCAGCACCCACTGTGCTGCAGCATAGGGTCTGCTTGACCACTGGGCATCCAACAACGTCCTGTGTAACGCTCAGTCCAGGATCATGCATTGTGTTTATCATGTCTCCTTAGTATCATTTAATCTGAAATAATTCTTTCACTTTCCTTTTCCCTGAAACATTAATATTTTTGGAGGATAGTTGTGTTTATCTTAGGTCTCCTTACGATTCGAGTGGGGTTATGCATTTGCGGCTGCAGTACTGAATAACTGATGTGTCTTCTCATCACATTACATCAGGATATACATGATGTCCATGTAGCCTTTATCAGAGATAGATGTTAATTTCGATCCCTAGGTTAAAGTGGTCCCCACTACGTTCCTCTACCATGTTACCATTTTTCCTTATGTGATGAGTAAGTGCCTTTGTGTAGCAATATCTTAATTCTATGCAAATACCCTTCTCCTCATCAACATTTTTACCTATAAGTTTAACACCTGCTGAACATTCATGCCTGAATTGTAACTGTGATGGTTGCAAAACTGCAATTTTCTACTTTGATCGTTGTTATTTGGAATTCTACCGAAAGAGCTGTTCCTTCCTAGTTAGTTAGTTAGGTGCTTGGTTATTTTCAGTTAAAGAAATCATGAGATGCTTGTTTCAGGCTATTTCATTCTGCTTTGTGCTTGGGACTTGTGGGGGAGTCTCAGCAGATTTGGTGTTTCGGTTTTCATCTTCTCTTCTTACAGTAACTGTATGGATGTGATATGCTTTTTCCTGCTCCAATGCATTTTCTGGGCAGAATTCCTTTTCCATGGACTTCTCTTTCCTGCCACTCACTACATGTTTATAAAGGATGCTTCCCCTTTCTATTTATTATCTACTTTCTGTTGCTTTTCTGAAGCAGCCAGTCAGGTGCACACTTTTTTGAGACTCTTCCCTGCAGCCAGAGTTATGCCTAGTATTTGAACAGTTAGTGTTGGGCTTTTTCTGGGATGATTTTGACTGTGCTTGGTCTCTGTCCTCAGCTTCCCAGGCTCCTGCTTGCCATTTTTCAGTTCACCCTCTCGTGCTTGCCATGTGTGCTGGCTGGCAGAGGCATCTTGGCTCCAGCGATACTTCTGTTGCTATTTGTGCAGTGGATTTTTGTGTGTGCCCCTTCACGTTATTGAATGGTTTTTAGGAGAATGTGCACAAAAATTGGATATAGATGGCCTGTGAACTTAGGAACAACCAGAAATTCACATAAGAACTTTAAGTAGAAAGCTGACATGATTCGGTTTGCATTTTGAAAAGATCCTTATTTCTTGAAGGAAATCAATTATAAAAGTCAAGAATGGATTCAAGAGATGGTTTCAGAGATAGTTATATTAGTCCACATAAAAGATTATTGTGTTTTGATCAGAGGTTCTGAAAGTGAAGATGGAAAGAAACGTACAAAATCAAGGAATGTTTTGAAGTTTTTATTCAGAAGATTCAATAAGACACCCATGTTCCTAGCAAAAACCAAAAGCCCCAAACATGCTCTTACCTCAAAGCTTTGGCATGGATTCTCCCACTGCCTGCAATGCATATTAACGTGTACAGGAGACAGAATAATAATCTCCCACAAAAAAGAAAGAGAAAGAAAAATACCATATGAGATCACTCATATGAGGACTCTAAAAAAAAAGAAACAAAACAGAAATACAAAACAGGAACAGACTCATAGACATAGAATACAAACTTGTGGTTGCCAAGGGGGCGGGGGGTGGGAAGGGACAGACTGGCATTTTAAAATGCAGAATAGATAAATACGATTATACTGTATAGCACAGGGAAATATATACAAGATCTTGTGGTAGCTCACAGAGAAAAAAAAATGTGACAATGAATATATGTATGTTCATGTATAACTGAAAAATTGTGCTCTACACTGGAATTTGATACAACATTGTAAAATGACTATTACTCAATAAAAAATGTAAAATGAAAAAAAAAACTCCCACAAAAAGATACTCATATCCTACTCCCCCAAGCCTGTGAACACCTAACGTAGCAAACGCTAGTTTGCAGATTCAATTAGGTCAAGGATCTTCACCTGGGGAGGGTACTGTGGCTTTTTCAGGTGGAACCAATATAGTCACGAGTCCTTATAAGAAAGAAGCAGGAGGCATGATGGAAAGAGAAAGAAGAACAAGCCAAGGAATGTGCTTAACGTCTAAAAGTGGAAAAGGCAGGAACACGTTTTCCCTTTAGGACCAATGCCATTCTATACGCACTTGATTTTAGCCCATCAGAGCCAGTTTGGACTTCCGACCTCCAGAACTGTAAGATAATGTATTTGTGTTGTATTTGTGTTGTTTTAAGCCACTAAACTTTTGGTGTTCTGTTAAAACAGCCATAAGAAACCAATACTGCGTGCATCCCACAAGTTAACCCCTTCACCTTCTCTCCAGCATTCTGCTGGAACCTTACCTCATCAAAGAAAGTTTCCCTGATGATCTGATCTCAGACACCCCTCTCATGCTCTATCCCTCTAAGCCGGCTTTATTTTTCATAATAGCTGTTATCAATTAATCTCTTGGGGTTTTTTTTTAATTTTTTATTCAAGTGTAGTTGATTTACAATGTTAATTTCAGGTGTACAGCCAAGTGATTCAGTTATACATATATATAAAAGTATAGGTTTTCTTTTCAGATTCTTTTTCATTTTATTTTTATTATAAGAAATTGAATCTAGGTCCCTGTGCTATACAGTAGGTTCTTGTTTATCTGTTTTACATATAGTAATGTGTGTCTGTTAATCTCCAGCTGCTAATTTATCCCTCCCCGCCCTTTGTTCACTTTACCTTTTTTTTCGCAAGTGAGAACAGACTTGCTTTTGATCACCACTGCTTTTCAGCATCCTAAAACAGTGTCTGACACAGGGTAGTAAATATTTCTTGAATAAACTTAGAAAATAAATAAACTGTTGAATGGTAATGCCATTTTTTTGTATTAGATTTTTTATTGAAGTACAGTCAGTCTAAAATGTGTCAATTTCTGGTGTACAGCACAATGCTTCAGTCATACATGAACATATGTATATTCATTTTCATATTCTTTTTCAGTATGAGTTACCACAAGATATTGAATGTGGTTCCTTGTGCTATACGGTATGAACCTACTGTTTATGTATTATATATATTAGTTAGTATCTGCAAATCTCAAACTCCTAATTTATCCCTCCCCATCCCCCCCACCCCCAGTAACCATAAGTTTGTTTTCTATGTCTGTGAGTTTGTTTCTGTTTTGTAAATAAGTTTTTTTGGCTTTTTTTTTTTTTTAGATTCCACATGTGAGTGATATCATATGGTATTTTTCTTCCTCTTTCTGGCTTACTTCCCTTAGAATGACGATCTCCAGGTCCATCCATGTTGCTGCAAATGGCATTATTTTATTATTTTTTTATGGCTGGGTAGTATTCCAGAGATTTTCTAATATAAATAACACTGGATAAAGAGAGGATTTGTAGGGAAATAGGTTTAGTTTGGGATATGATGAATCTGAGATGTTTGGCAGACACTGTTTTGAACTCAGAAGGGCTTTTTGTCCTGGACATACAATTATGGTGGTCTTAATCATATAGTTGGTAATTGAAATCCTGGAAGAAGATGAGCTTTCAAGAAACATGATGTGGACCCTTATTGGGCATCACCAAAGGCATTACCCCACTTGTACCTTCACACTTCTCCAAAATGACTCATTTTCCCCTCACCTCCACATAGGGATTTCCCCTTGATGTCTCATTCTTAGTTAATAGCACTACCTATCAGTCTTGCCAATAGAAACTTTTCCTCTCCCTTCTTCCATACTTTAATATAGAATTATTGAGATTAGGGTAAAATAGGGCAGGAGTCCTTGTAAAAGGGAGCCAGGAGAATCAGCCAATTAATTAAGCACATTCTGTTGTCTCTACCTTAATGTATCTCAGATTGCCATCCATCATTTTGTGTTACTGTCCTCACCCCAGTTTCTGTATCTTCTCTTACTTGACTTATTATAATAAGTTTCTAACAGTCTCCTAGCTCCAACCTTCTTCTCGAATTTATCTTCCTATCACAAAGCTAAAATTTAAATCTGTCATTTCTTGACAATGAAAGAACTCCCTAATACACTGTACAAGATCTGTCACAACCCATTTCTAACCTCCCTTGCCATATTTTATTTCAAATCTCTTATTTCTTTCCTCACCAGATACCACCCCAAAGCTATTGCCTCAGTCCCCACATTGTGAGCATGACACACTTCTCGACACTTCTGTGCTTTTGCAAATGTCCTTGTAATTTCTCTCTCTACCCAGGCTCAACTTCTTCAAAATCCACCTCCAATTTGAGCTCTTCCATGAAAACTTCTTTCTACTTTTTAAGCCAATGTTGGTTTCTCCTTCCTCTCTCATCCCACAGCATTGCATACATTTGTCTAATAGGAATGCTCACACTCCTCTGAAATGGTTTATTTGCATGCCCACATACATGCCTTACTGTATCTCTGGCACTGCCAGTTTTTGTTCTTTTATTTAACTGGTCTTTGGGCTCATGTGTCTGGCATTGTGCCTACCCTATGTTAGGTTCAAAATAAAAATGTGATGAATGAATACAATCTCACTAAACTACAGCTTGGGAAATAATAATATAAAGGAACTCTAAATGTATTTCCTAAATAGCTCCTGATGCCAAGTTCTATATATTAATGTTTTATTACCTCTCTTTATTATCAAGAGACATTATACTCTGCAATATTGGTTAAAAAATACTTTGCAATAATCAGAGAGTAGGAAATGGGAGCTGGATATTTCAGGGTAAGGCAGATATAGATGAAGGCAATGTCCAGTTCATGGCCACGGTCACAAGAGACAGAAGTGGAAAAAATTCAAGATCATTAAAGTTGAGATCATGTATTGAACAACCATTGCGCCCCACCTCTCATCCTCTCATTCATTCCACCGTGTGACCCAGCCGTCAGTGCTGCCCCTGTTCTTAGGCTGGGTAGTTCTGAGGATACCTGCCCTTAGGACAAGTAATTTGTCTCAACTGTACAGCACTCTTTACTCCTGAGTCTGGAACCATGCTGCTCGGGGAGTCTGTGTGAGCGACTCCAGGCACGGAGCAAGTTCAAACTGTGTCTGTGCGTAACCAGTGGTGTGTGCTGGTCCTCAAGTAGATAACCTTGAGGCTCATTATACACAGTTGCTTGGAAGACCCCAGCATGGTCTAGCCTCAGTTACCAAGGTGGAAACACAGGCAGAATGGACCCAGAATTGGCTTTCCGTACTGCTCTGGCTACTCTGCCCAATTTCCCACTCCAGTTCCCTGAAAACACTTCCTCCAGAATAAACTACCTGCTTACAAGCCCTTGTCTTAGTTTAAGCTCTCTGACAGAAACTCTGACCGGGAAAATTCGTATCAAAATTGTCCCTAGAAAGCAGACTCTTGAGAGGGAATTCTTGTCCTGGTCAGACAGTGGTAACTCGGGTAGTGACAACCCCTGGCACACAGTAGCCAGTGGTAAGCACTAAGATTCTCACAGATGGTTACCTGGGGTGATATATGGGTGGAAGGTGAGTGCAGGGGCTGTGGCAATGAACAATATGGGACAAAAGTAATTCGAAGAGTGTAGAATTGGCTGCTTTTGTTAACTGCTTCAGAAGTCTTGGAAAAAAATTGATAGGCTCAAAGTTAGTGTATTATAACCCAATGTATTCTGTGAAAATCAGAAAACTTGATAGAAGTGTAAAAAGTAATCTTTATCTTGAGGACCCATGAGGCAGACTTTGCTGAAAATCCTGCCCAGGATGTAATACTAATGTAAGATGGCATGTATGAGATCTACAGCTGACAGGAAAGTAATGGGTGCCTGAGATGAGAGGCCTTTGGGTAGATTAACTTAAGATGTGTGAGCCCCTAAGATCCTCTGGAATCCATCAAGTCAGCAGAATTAACTGTCTTCCCATTGCAAGAAGAGGAAGTGTACCTCATTTGGACACCCTGAAAGAACCTTACCTGAGGCAGATGTCTTGCTACGTGATCCTTGTCCTTCTCTAGAGCTACCTATGTGGAAACTTCATTGACTCCAAAGCAATAATGTGGTTGGATCATAGCACTACCTGCACAGGGAAATTCAGTGCTCGCTCTAAGAGAAAACAGCAGACATACCCCTAGTTATAAGACATGACTAATACGCTTTTGTTGCACACAGAACACGGTGGCAGTGGCTGTTGAGGATGTCAGACCAAGAGGGACTGAAATCCAAGTAGACAATAACACATTGACATGATTCAGAGTTTAACATCTTAACAAGGACACTTAGTGCCAGCCCGAATTTGTTTCTGAGATGGCTCCTTCAAGTTAGGACATAACATTGGCATATAGTAAATGTTGTAGAAGTGCCAGAATTGTCTTGGCAGGGTTATCAATGAGAAGCCCAGGGTTGTAAGAATGTTCGAATGGATTTATTATACAAGATTGGAGAACCTGCCATCTGACCACACTTCCCAGGAGGGCCCATAGAGCAAACCCTTCACTAACACGATGACGGAAGCACAGGGGCAGATGACTTGTCCATTTTGATGGTTTGCGTATGGCCATCCTAGAACTAAGATCACTAGTGTCAGCAGGAATAATAGGATTCTGGAATGGCAGAGGCTAGGTGCAAGACATTAACTGACAAAGGTAACATGCACGTAATGACTGGAATAGGCAGCAAGACTTAATTGACAACCAGGTAACTTGGTCCATAAAGATCTATGACCAAGGATAGTAGAGTATGGTGTTCCTATGGATTAAAATATGGGAAACCAATTATTTATCTTATTTAAAAAAAAAAAACTTGAGACTTGTTTAGCAGAATGTTAATATAAGCTATCACACTGAAAAGTTGTGATCTCTCATTCTGTTATCAAATCTGAGGGAGTTCACAGAACCAGAATGCATTAATTATCAAGGAGGCAAGTTTCTGTAAAGTTTCTACAAGTATGTAAAGTATAGAACATCAGCATTGCCCCAATCTTTCCCCCAGAGTGGCCTTCAGCTGTTTCCAGAGGAACTGAGAAGGGGAATATCCATCTTGAGGGTCATCAGATACAAGGTCTGGTCTGACTTTGACACCTGGGAATCCCAAAGGCCATCATGGTGCCCATCAGGGTAGGGGCTTATGGAGGCCAGAAGATAAATCAAATCCTGGCCTCAGAAGCTATCACAGTGGGTCAATGCATCTGTAGACCTTTTCCCTCGTCTCCCAGTGTACAACTGGAATGGATATACTTTGGATCTGGCCAAACTCAGACCTGCACAGTAAGAGTCATTAAAGGAGAAAAGACCAACCAGAAGTTCCTAACATATACCATATGGGTACTCAGTCTGTTGTAGTGTGACATTTTAGTGGAAGTAGTTAAAGAAATATACTCTGCTTCACACAGATATATAATTGGAAAAGGCAGAAATATTTTTATATCCTTTCAGATAGTTACAGTGGCTGTTCTTTGATACTACACCAGAAGTCAGCAAGGAGTGGATTTTAAAATGTTAGCTGCAATGTGGAATCTGAAACCGTATCAATGGACTCTTCCTACTTAGATACTTAAAATTCCATTTGTCTGTATTGCACTTCAAATGGATCTTTTTACCCACTCTTGATTTTATAACATCTTCCAAATACTGACACATTTCATTATGTGGTATTTTAAAAATCCCATTCATGACCATCACCACCAGTCTCCTCAGAAAGGTCTTGAAGTTTTGAGAAGCTGTCAAGTGCCCGGCGCAGTTAAATGTTTTCCAGAATTCTAATCGTTGCATACAGGCTTGAATTTTCTCATTGGCAACAAATTCTTTCAACTACTTTTCTTAAAGTGACAGGCTCACTCCATTCTTTCTCGAGAAAATATCTGCCAAATACCCACCTCTTAGTAACCATAGAGGGTCTAATCCGTTGTTCTTTCAAGCAAAGCTGAGATTCTATGAAAAAGTGACTGGAGTGACTCAGTCTCACAGCACTTTACCTAGAGACAATCTTCATAGTTGGATATACAGCAGAAGTACTTCATGCATACTTCCCCTTTCATCACACAGATTATGGAAAATACTCATTAACACAAATAACATCTTATGGAAAGTAACCCTATTTTCAAAACACAGCAAAAGGAGTGACACTGTTTTACCAGATCAAAATGAATACTCCTGCTAATTCATCAGGACATCCTTAAGTGCTTATGCTATTTCATCAAGATGTTCCTAACTTTTTTTTTTTCACTCTGAGTGCACAGTGGGGAGGAATATAATGTCAACAGGTGAAGTGCAGGCTGGGGCTGCTGCTTTGATCTGTGCAACCACACCAGCAGCGTTGCCCCTTGAAGTTGCGTCACTGGTGCAAATATCATCAGAGTGAAAAGGGAAAATAGTGCTTTATATTATTATGAAAATAGTTTGGGCCCAGAGACTCCCAGGGACGCACAAACTCCACTTTGAGGACCACTGTCTTAAAACCAGTGAAGGCTGAGGCACCAGATAGAAACAGAGTTGATGAGAGCCCACATGTGATCTTTATGAAGGAACCACACAGAATAATGATCAGAAATTGCAACAACACTTGTCAAGAATCCCAATGTGCAAGCAAAGGACATTTAGTCCCCAGCATTTTTTCCACCAAGATAGAAACAGACCTAGGTCCTAGTAGGCAAAAAAGGCAGTTACCTTTGAGAGGAGGCCAGTCACAGCTCTCCCTCTAAGTAATCTTCAACTTGGAGGCCCCGGGAAATTCATGTACAGCCATTCCTCCGTATCTGTGGAGAACTGATTCCAGAAACAACCACAGACCACGAAATCTGTGGATGCTCAACTCCCTTAAATAAAATGGCATAGCATTTTTATATAACCTATGTACAGCCTCCGGTATGTTTTCAATAATCTCTAGGCTATTTATAATGCCTAATACATTGTAAATGCTATGTAAATAGTTCTAAGTGGAATGTAAATGCTATGTAAATAGTCTCTGGAGCATGACAAATTCAAATTTTGCTTTTTGGAAATTTCTGGAAGTTTTTTTTTTCAAAAATTTTTAACATTTTTTTATTGATTTATAATCATTTTACAATGCTGTGTCAAATTCCAGTGTAGAGCACAATTTTTCAGTTATACATGAACATACATATATTCATTGTCACATTTTTTCTCTGTGAGCTACCATAAGATCTTGTGTATATTTCCCTGTGCTTTACAGTATAATCTTGTTTATCTATTCTACAATTTAAAAATCCCATCTATCGCTTCCCACCCTCCACCCCCTTGGCAACCGTAAGTTTGTATTCTATGTCTATGAGTCTATTTCTGTTTTGTATTTATGCTTTGTTTTTTTGTTTTTGTTTTTAGATTCCACATATGAGCGATCTCATATGGTATTTTTCTTTCTCTTTCTGGCTTACTTCACTTAGAATGACATTCTCCAGGCCCATCCATATTGCTGCAAATGGCATTATGTTGTCGGTTTTTATGGCTGAGTAGTATTCCATTGTATAAATATACCACCTCTTCTTTATCCAGTCATCCATTGATGGACATTTAGGCTGTTTCCATGTCTTGGCTATTGTAAATAGTGCTGCTATGAACATTAGGGTGCAGGTGTCATCCTGAAGTAGGGTTCCTTCTGGATATAAGCCCAGGAGTGGGATTTCTGGGTCATATGGTAAGTCTATTCCTAGTCTTTTGAGGAATCTCCACACTGTTTTCCACAGTGGCTGCACCAAACTGCATTCCCACCAGCAGTGTAGGAGGGTTCCCCTTTCTCCACAGCCTCTCCAGCATTTGTCATTTGTGGATTTTTCAATGATGGCCATTCTGACTGGTGTGAGGTGATACCTCATTGTACGTTTGATTTGCATTTCTCTGATAATTAGTGATATTGAGCATTTTTACATGTGCTTTTTGATCATTTGTATGTCTTCCTTGGAGAATTGCTTGTTCAGGTCTTTTGCCCATCTTTGGATTGGGTTGTTTGGTTGTTTCTTATTAAGTCGTATGAGCTGCTTATATATTCTGGAAATCAAGCCTTTGTTGGTTTCATTTGCAAAAATTTTCTCCCATTCCGTAGGTTGTCTTTTTGTTTTACTTCTGGTTTCCTTTGCTGTGCAGAAGCTTGTAAGTTTCATTAGGTCCCATTTGTTTATTCTTGCTTTTATTTCTTCTAGGAGAAAATTTTTGAGATGTATGTTAGATAATGTTTTGCCTATATTTTCCTCTAGGAGGTTTATTCTATCTTGTCTTGTGTTTAAGTCTTTGATCCATTTTGAGTTGATTTTCATGTATGATGTAAGGGAGTGTTCTAGCTTCATTGCTTTACATTCTCCTGTCCAGTTTTCCCAACACCATTTGCTGAAGAAACTGTCTTTATTCCATTGTATGTTCTTGCCTCTTTTGTCGAAGATGAGTTGACCAAAAGTTTGTGGGTTCATTTCTGGGCTCTCTATTCTGTTCCATTGGTCTATATGTCTCTTTTTGTACCAATACCATGCTGTCTTGATGACTGTAGCTCTATAATATTGTCTGATGCCTGGGAGAGTTATTCCTCTAGTCTCTTTCTTTCTCTTCAGTAATGCTTTGGAAATTCTAGGTCTTTGATGGTTCCATATGAATTTTATTATGATTTGTTCTAGTTCTGTGAAATATGTCCTGTGTAATTTGATAGGGATTGCATTAAATCTGTAGATTGCCTTGGGCAGTGTGACCATTGTAACAATATTGATTCTTCCAATCCAAGAGCATGGGATATCTTTCCACTTTTTAAAGTCTTCTTTAATTTCCTTTATCAATGGTTTATAGTTTTCTGTGTATAATTCTTTCACCTCCTTGGTTAGATTTATTCCTAGATATTTTATTACTTTGGGTGCTATTTTAAAGGGGATTGTTTCTTTACTTTCTTTTTCTGTTGATTCATCATTAGTATAAAGAAATGCAACTGATTTTTGAACGTTAATCTTGTAACCTGCTACCTTGCTGAATTCTTTGATCAGCTCTAGTAGTTTTTGTGTGGACCTTTTACGGTTTTCTATATATAGTAACATGTCGTCGGCATTTAGTGACACTTTTACCTCTTCTTTTCCAATTTGGATCCTTTTTGTTTCTCTCTCTTGCCTGACTGCTGTGGCCAGGACTTCCAGGACTATGTTGAATAGGAGTGGTGATAGTGGGCATCCTTGTCTTGTACCAGATTTTAGTGGGAAGCTTTTGAGTTTTTCACCATTGAGTACTATGCTGGCTGTAGGTTTGTCATATATAGCTTTTATTATGTTGAGATATGTTCCCTCTATACCCACTTTGGTGAGAGTTTTTATCATTAGTGGGTGCTGAATTTTATCAGATGCTTTTTCTGCATCTATTGAGATGATCATGTGGTTTTTGTCCTTTCTCTTGTTGATGTGATGTATTACATTGATTGATTTGTGTATGTTGAACCACCCGTGTGTCCATGGGATGCACCCCACTTGGTCATGATGTATAATCTTTTTTAAGTGTTGTTGGATTCTATTTGCTAATATTTTGGTGAGGATTTTGGCATCTATGTTCATCAGTGATATTGGCCTATAATTCTCTTTTTTGGTAGTGTCTTTGCTTGGTTTTGGTATCAGGGTGATGGTGGCTTCATAGATAGAGTTTGGGAGTATTCCCTCCTTTTCAATCATCTGGAAGAGTTTGAGAAGGACTGGTATGAGTTCTTGTTTGTATATTTGGTAGAATTCCCCGGTGAAGCCGTCCGGTCCTGGACTTTTATTTGTAGGGAGGTTTTTAATTGCTATTTCTATTTCCTTTCTAGTGATCAGATTGTTCAAGTGTTCAGATTCTTCTTGATTCAGTCTTGGTGGACAGTATGTTTCCAGAAACTTGTCCATCTCCTCTAGGTTATCCAGTTTGGTTCCATATAGTTTGTCATAATATTCTCGTATGATATTCTGTATTTCTATTTTATTTGTTGTAATTTCTCCATTTTCCTTTCTTATTTTGCTAATTTGTGTTCTCTCTTTTTTCTTCTTTGTGAGTTTTGCCAGAGGTTTGTCGATTTTATTTACTTTTTCAAAAAACCAGCTTTTGGTTTGGTTGATTTTTTTCTATGGTCTTGTTAATCTCTATTGTATTTATTTCCTCCCTAATCTTTATAATTTCCTTCCTTCTGCTGCCTTTTGGGGCTTTTTGTTTTTCTTTTTCTAGTTCATTCAGCTGGTGGGTTAAATTGTTTATTTGAGATTGTTCTTTTTTGAGGAAGGCCTGTATCACTATAAACTTCCCTCTTAGCATTGCCTTCGCTGTGTCCCATAGATTTTGAGTGGTTATGCTTTCATTGTCATTTGTCTCAAGGTATTTTTTAATTTCAGCTTTGATTTCCTCATTGACCCATTGTTTTTTTTAATAACATATTGTTTAATCTCCATGCTTTCCTTTTTTTCTCCTTTGTTTCTCTGTTGTTGATTTCTAGTTTCATGGCATTGTGGTCAGTAAAGATGCTTGAGATAATTTCTATCTTCTTAAATTTGTTGAGGTTTCTTTTGTGCCCAAGTACATGATTGATCCTGGAAAATGTTCCATGTGCACTTGAAAAGAATGTATATCCTATTTTTTGGGGGTGTAATGCTCTGAAAATATCCACCAAATCTAATTTTTCTATTGTTTTATTTGATTTCTCTGTTGCCTTATTTATTTTCTGTCTGGAAGATCTGTCTAGCGATGTTAATGTGGTGTTAAAATCTCCAACCATGATTGTATTCCCATCAATATCCCCCTTTATCTCTGTTAGTAATTGTTCTATGTACTTACATGCTCCAATATTGGGTGCATATATATTAATGAGTGTAATATCCTCATCTTGTATCACTCCTATAATCATTATAAAATGTCCTTCTTTATCTTTCTTTATGGCCTTTGTTTTAAAGTCTTATTTTGTCTGAAATCAGTACTGCAACACCTGCTTTTTAGGCTTTTCTATTTGCATGAAATATCCTCTTCCATCCTTTCATTCTCAATCTATATGTGTCCTTCTCCCTAAAGTGGGTCTCTTGTATGCAGCATATTGAAGGTTCTTGCTTTATTATCCAGTCTGCCACTCTAAGTCTTTTGACTGGAGCATTTAGTCCATTAACATTTACAGTAATTAATGATAGATGTGTGTTTATTGCCATTTTGAACTTATCTTTGCAGTTGAATTGGTATTTCGTCTTTGTTCCTTTCCTCTTCCTTTTGTGGTTTGGTAATTTTCCTTTGTGTTATCATGGATTTTATTTAATTTTTGTGACTCCCTTGTAAGTTTTTGGCTTGTGGTTACCCTTTTTCGTAAATCTATTAGCCCATTACTATAACTGTTTTTATTAAACTGATAGTAACATGATCTCAAACCCATCCTACCGAGAACAAAAAATTTTAAAAAGAAAAAAAAATTCTATATTTCCCTGCCTCCCTCTCCCACTCTCAATGATTTGTATGTCTTCTTTTATAATTTCGGGTTTATTTTATTTGTAATTCATGAGTTATCACCTTTCCAGTTGTGAATTTCTCATTTCTGTAGCATCCTGCTGCTTTTCTATTTAGAGTAGACCTTTCAATATTTCTTTTAGCATGGGTTTAGTGTTGCTAAACTCCTGCAGCTTTTTCTTGTCTGTGAAATTCTTTATCTCTCCTTCTATCCTAAAGAATAGCCTTGCTGGGTAAAGTATCCTAGGCTGCATTTTTTTTTTTTCCATTTAGGACTTTGAATATATCTTGCCACTCCCTTCTGGCCTGTAGTGTTTGTGTAGAGAAATCAGCTGAGAGCCTTATGGGGGTTCCCTTGTAACTTACTCTTTGCTTTTCTCTTTCTGCCTTTAGGATCATTTCTTTATCCTTGACTCTGGCCATCTTGATTACTATATGTCTTGGTGTGGGTCTATTTGGGTTCTTCCTGTTTGGACCCTCTCAGCTTCCTGTACTTGGATATCTGATTCCTTCTTTAAGTTTGGGAAGTTTTCAGTCATGATTTCTTCAGAAACCTTTTCAATCCCCTTTGATCTTTCTTCCCCTTCTGGGACCCCTATTATGTGAAGATTGGCACTCTTTATATTATCCCATAGGTCCCTTATGCTATTTTCATTTGTTTTTATTTGTTTATCTTGTAGCTCTTCTGATTGGGTGCTTTCTATTGTCCTGTCTTCTAGGTCACCAATTTTTTCCTCTGCATTATCTAGTCAGTTTTGCACAGCTTTTAGATCATTCCTCATCTCAGTCAATGAGTTTACCCATTCTACTTGGCTCTTCTTTATAGCTTCAGTTTTGTTTTTGACATATTTTATATCTCTAAACACTATCTCTTTTAGTTCCTTCAGCACTTTGATCACTCCTTTTTTGAACTCTTGATCTAGTAGGCTATCGATGTCTATTTCATTGATCATTCTTTCAAGGGATTTCGCTCGTTCTTTTAATTGGGAAAGGTTTCTCTGCTTCTTCATCTTGCTCATATGTCTCTGGTACTGTGGCTTATGGAGTATCAGTTATCTATTGTGGTCCTTAAAGGAGTTTATTTATCTATCTAATGCCTATGTAGGAATAAAACTTAAAAAGTAAAAAAAAAAAAAAAAAAAAAAAAAAAAAAAAAAGAAAGAAAAAAGGAGAGAGAGAGAAAGAGAATTTTAAAAGAAGCAAGAAAAAAAGGTTTGAAAACAGTGCATAATCAATTATAGAAGCGCAGTTTGAATCGGACTAGCTTTCGAGTTGAGACGTCTTTTTTTTCCCTAAAATCCCTTAAAAGAAAAAAGATCCAAGAACGATATTTGAAACCTATTTATAATCTATAACAGGAGATCAAAACCAAAAGAAATGAAAATGAAATAGGTGGATTTTGTTTTTAAGAAAATAATAATAATATAACTACTTTAACAGAGAAATTTAAAATGGAATTAAAACTAGAAGCATATACAATTGTTTAGAAAGTAGAAATTAAGAAGGTAATAGAAAATAGAACATAAAAAAAAGATAAAATAAAGAGATATTTTAAGAGAAGGGAGGGAAAAAAAAGGCCTGAAAATAGTGTATAGTCAAATATAGAAGAGCAATTTGAATTAGACTAGCATTCGCATTGAGATCTTTTTAAAAACCCTCAAAAAAACTAAAAGGAAAAAAGATCCAAAAATGACACCTGAAACCCATTTATAATCAACAGCAGATCAAACCCAAAAGAAGTGAAAATGCAATCAAGTGGATTGTCTTTAAAAAACAATAATATAACTACTTTAAGAGAAATACCCAAAAGGAAACAAAACTAGAAGCACACACAATTGTCTAGAAAGAAAAATTCAAAAAGGAACCAAAAGTAGAAGCATACACAACCTTCCAGAAATTAGAAATCAAAAAGGTAATAAAAAATAGGAGAGACAGAAAAAAAAGATATGATAAAGAGAGAATTCCGAAAAAGGGGAGAAAAAAAAAAAGGCCTGAAAACAGCGCACAATGAACCACTTAAGAGTAAATTGAAGCAGAACTGCAATCGGGTTGAGACGTCTCCTCAAAAGCTCCAAAATAGGACAAAAACACATTTCAAACCTGTGTACAATCAACAGCAGGCGATCAAAACTAAGAGATAAATGAGACGACGTGGATCTTTCAAAATAACAACCATATCATTTTAAAAGCAAAATTCAAAAGGGACCAAAACTGGGAGGACACAACTGTTTAAAAAGCAAAAATCAAAAAGGTAACAGAGAATACAACAGGCAAAAACAGATAAAAAAAGTAAAGAACTAAAAAGGGGAGGGGGTGTTCTCCTGGAGACTGTGTTTTCTTAATGAGAAGTCTTTCTGTCTTCCCCCTGTTTCAAGAGCTCCGCTTGTTTCCCCGAGGCCCTCCGTTGGCGTGCCCGTCTGTGCTGCTCCCAGTGCCTGTCGGCAAGCAGATCGCGCCCCCTCCCAGCACAGCGTTCCTGCCGGAAAGGGGCGGGAGGGGCGGGGCGGGGGGCACCCGCCCTCTCCCGGGGGCAGGTCGCTCTCCGGCTCCCTGCAGCTGCGCGCTCCGTCTCGGGGGCGGGGTCACCCGCCGTCTCCCGGCGCCGGGCGCTCCGCAGCTCCGCACCGCCTCGCGCTCCACCCCTGGTCGGCGCTCCGCAGGCGGGAGCCAGGAAGACTGCAGAACAGTCCCGCCCTTGCTCTGTGTCCAAACTCAGCTCCTTGTTTGTTCTGGCGGCAGGAACTTTGCGAGGCAGCAGGGCGGAAGGATTCTGTCTGATTCGGACAGAGTTTTGGCATCTTTGTCTTTTGAAGAGGACAGTGTTCCGTGGGAGCCCCGCAGGTGCTCTGGTTGGCTGAGTGGGTCCGCAGACGTGAGTCTTGGTGTGTCTGTGGGAGAGGGTGAGCTACGTGCGTCCTCCGACTCCGCCATCTTGGCCTCCTTCCCCCTCAGATATTTTGGATCTGCATTTGGTTGAATCCAAAGACACGGAAACGGCAGATACAGAGGGCAACTGTATACTCTGTCCCCAGCCTTGTCCCATCCCTCTTAGGGCAGGGAACAGTAATGTGAATAAACAGTCACGAGCCACTCAACTGTCACAGTGTCCCCAAAGGTCAACCGGCAAAATAAGATCTAACATGAGGTAATGGCTCTGTCTTCCCCCCAGCAGGCTTGTAATTTCCTTAGCAAGAAAATGGATCATTTGACTTTCTAAAATGCCTCCACAGTCCCCAGCACAGCACTGGCCCTGTAATACGCCTTAAATAAAAACCTGATTCACTGATTTATCGATACAATAAGCAGCCGAGTTAACATGTGCATGGGGTGATGCCGGGGAGCATAACTGAGCAAGTAAGTCCCCAGGAAGAGATACTTAATGGGAACTCCCGCATAACAAAGATACGTGCTTACGATAAAATTCTCTTAATTCCATTTCCTTCATGTTTTTACTTGCAAATTGAATATTTTGTTAATGTATTTTCACAGGCACGCTAGACCACTTGTCCTGACCTGTAAGCACTGCTGTCGTTGCTCTTTCTTAGCTCAGCCTCACTCTGAGCCTTACAACCCTCTGATGTCCCAAAGCAGAGCAGGCAGGAGGGGGCTGGCGGCATCTCTCAGGCACCCTGGGCAGGGGAGGAGATTTGGGAAGCTGTTGGCAGGGCTGTGATGAAGAATGAGATGCAGGAGTCCAATGTTTCTCGTGTGGGACAGCAAGGACTCGAAATCTGTTTCCTAAGCATTAAGTGCTTCATGAGTGCCTCCCTCGAAGCCCCATTTTGCTGTTATGACACCTAAGACGCATTTCAAACTTGAGAATACATTCAGCGGTTTCATTCAGAGGAGTGTGTTTGTTGGCATTGAACATACCACTCAAAAACTGGTGCCAAATGGAAGTCAGACAATTCTTCAGCTAAGCTTCTTGCCTCCGCAGATCACCATGATAGATGTCTAGGACCCCGAGAAACTAACTTGTTCAATTTAATCCTCTGTGCAAACCACCTAGAATACCAGCTTGCCATTGTATGTATGTATCTGCGTACATATACCTGCCCACACATACATGACACATCCATGTTTACATATGTATACATACATCTACCTGCATATGTATACACACATAGAGTATATATACTGTATATATTATACCTTATATTTATTTATGTAATAACCTTCTGATTTTTCTTGTTTGTTTAATTTTCAGACAGTTCTCATTACGGGCCTTCATCATAGACAAAATCAGCTCTTTGAGGTGTGATTTTAGGTGTGATGGAAATGCCCTCAGTTTCCTGAAATTCCCTCTGCTCAACCGCTCATAGGTGAGTGAAAGCTCTTTAACAGAAGCAAATGTTTTATTTACAAAAGCCCATGTCTTAAAATACAGAGTTGAGTTGGTCATTTCTAACTCCTTCGTACAAGAGAAAAATGATGGCTGAAAGTGAATTCTCTGTTTGGGGGAGGGCAGGCTACAAAGGACTAAGATCTTGAGGGCACTGGGTACCATGATGCAGCGTGGAGGAGGATGGAATATCCCCAAGGGGACCAAGAAGCTTAAAAAAAGGAAAGGTCAGAGCTGCCAAGCAGCAGCTGCATGGATTTCACAGTTGTGTCAGGTTCTTTGAGAAAATGTAAGTTCTCTTATTTCAGACTTTCTACAGAACAGCCTTGCTGAAAGAATTCTGATATGTGTATGCCTTCTGCTAATTGCTTATTACACAGAACTGTCCAAATGCTGTAGTTATGGGGTTTTTCTCCTTGTTCACTGCTTTCAGGAAAGAAAAAAAAATGTTAGTGATTGGCGCGATTTTGATTTCTACATGCACACCACAGATTTGTGAGTTTGCTCACTCCTCTGCAACAAATTCTGCAAACGAACTGAAAAAAATCCTCATTCCCTGGTAGCGCCGCCGGAAAGTGCAACCATGTGCTTGTTCACCTGCATTGGGAAACCAGGGCCACTTCCCTCCCTCCCTCTCACCCACCTTCCCATCAAATCTCAGCCCCGATCTTTATAAATAACTGATGCCAAGGGCCGGAGGCCTTTAAGAACAAAACACAGCATAAGAAAGCCAAGACATGTAACTGCCGCAGGGCCTCTGCGCTTTCTCCTTCCACAAATATCTCCGAGTGTAGATGTCAGAGGCATCCAGGGAACTTGCTTGGAAAGTCTTGGCCCAGTTCTATTTGCAGGACTTTATTGGTTTCTCTCTCCTTCTCTCTTCATCTCTTTCTTTGCTTTTCTCTCTTTCCGCCTCTTAGACAGCCTGCGCCTCTGCCTGACTGTGGCTTTCTGATAATCTCCCTCATCTTCCAGCTCTCAGCTTGTCCAGTTGCAAACTCTTAACCCACAATGTCTGGAATTGACTTCTGCTTTACCGACACCTCTGGAGTTTAGGGATCAGCTCCAAAGGGGCGCAGTCATAGGAAACGAGACACGAGCGAGCCAAGCACATTCTAGGCATGTCCTAGATGTTACCTCTATTTTTCTTTCCATGGTACGAACTAAGAAATGGAATGCATATGTAGACTATAAAAAATAGAATATATATTTGCATTAAAATTAGTATTTAATGGCCACAGAGTATAAAATCAATCAACAGTTACCACAAAGTCAGTCTTTCCCAGAAGACTCCAGGGTGTCCCCTCTGCCCGCTTTGTGGCTCTGCTTGGATCCCACTGCCCAGTCTGCACAGATGGAGTCGGGGCCATGACATCTGTGACCTCACATTCACAGCCCAGTGGCTCACAGCATCTGTGAGCAAATCATCCTTCTGTTACTGCACTCTGAAATTTTTTTAAGGTTGGCCATTTGACAAATCCTCGTGGAATTACCCCATTTTGAAGAATAATTCTGGTGATGTTATGCCCAAGTGATTTTTTTTTCTACTTCATTTAAAATATTCTCACAATCTTTTTTTTTTTCTCCTTTTAACTTTTTGTTTTTCCACTTTCGCATTTTTTTAGCTCTAATTCTTCCTTATCCTCAATTCCATCTTGAAGAACAGTTTAAGGTTTCCATCTCATTACTTTCTATCATTTTGCTTAAACCTTTTACTGCTTCTATACTAATGTTTTCAGGATTCGGTTTTAGCTCTCATTTTAAATTGAACCTCTTTTGTCTGAAACTTCAGAGTTGACCTTTAATGTTGAACTTTCTTATTCTTAACTCTGCTGTGTTTATGGGAATATGAGTTAATATCATAATCTCATTTAACTTTTCTTCTCTTAACGTTTTGTTCTCACACATTTTTAGAATTTATTTTCCCAATTGCTCCCCTTCTCTCATTCTTTTCTATACTGCTTCATAATATTTGGTGAGAACCTTGGTCCACTCTCGTGTAAATTGCATAATGAATCTAAATTATAAAAAATAAAATAAAATAAGGGAAGGGGAAGGTTTTACTACAAGAGTTCTCCTTATGTTTACTTCTCTGGCTTTTCCAAACAGATTTCCTAGACTTCACATCTCATAATAATGAATGTTAAACAAACACACTTTAAGACACCCAGTTTAACCTATGTGTTAACTCTTAAAAGATTTAAGTTCTTTCCAGTAGGCTTTCCATCTGGCCATCCAAGCCTTATGCAGAAAGAGGCACGTCTTGACACTTAGCTCTGCTCATATTGCACACACAGAACAATAGCCTGGGGGTTCTGCCAATTCAGAGCGCAGACAAGATCCTCGATTCATTGCCCCTGGCCTGAAACCTGAGGACACCAGGCGAGAGTGAACCTACTGGTGGTTACTTGTGATTAGGAACCCAGTAGAGGCACCAGAGACAAATTCTAGTTACACTTGTAAGAGCAATGGATTTTCTGGGTTGTGCCAGTTTCCTTCTCAGAAGAGTCACCCAGGAGTCGTCCGTGTGTCGGAGTCCGCTGACTCTTTTCACTCATTAGGAGAGTTAAGGCCGTCAAGCTTCTAATGAAAACTGTATCCAAATTCTTGCACACGGGTGTCTTAGTTTTACTTGGAATTATATTAGACAATCACAGGATGGAAAATATATCAGACCCTAAAGAGAGGAGAGGAGAGAAACATGTCACATCAGGCCCCGCTTGGTGGCTCTCTCTAGAAAAATGCCGAGATCTCAGCTGAGTGCAGATGTTTGCTCTAAAGGAGGACAGGATAGTCTTCCGGGGAGAAGAGAATTTATGAAAGGCAACCCCATCTACCAGGACCTAGATGATAACCAGGTTATTATTCATCTCATGTCCCACTCTTTGTCTCCCCTGTGGGACCTGCTGTGCAGTTGTGTTTTATCATGGGCTTGACTTGAATTTCCATCATGGCCAATGGCATGGAACATCTTTCCTGGTGCTGCTTGGCCATTTGTGCATCTTCTTGAATGAAGTGTCTGTTCAAATTGTTTGCACATTTTAATTGGGGTTTTTGTCTTATTACCGAGTTGGAAGAGTTCTTAATACATTCTTAACATGAGTGATTTGCTAAATACATGATTTGAAAACGTATTTTCCAACCTGTGGCTTTTCAGTTTATTAAAAATCCAAAGAGGGTATATATTTTGGCCAGAATCCACAACAAGCCAGCTTGATTCTAATTTCACCATTATTTCCAACAAGGAGTAACAGAGGCAGAGTTCCCTCTGTAGAAAATTTACGGAATATTTAGGAAACATACCATGGATGAGGGGCTCATAGCGGGGTGATAAGAATCAGTAAGCATTGTGTTGCCTCTTAAGAAGGAACCCCTGGAGAAGATTACCAGCCCCAAGTGTTAATAGTGATCCTTTTGTTTTTTTAAACAGTTTGTAATGTAATGAATAAATCTTATTTTTTTTTAAAAAGCCCTCAATGCACTAAAATATTGACTGTACATGTAAACAAATTTAAGCTTTAATAGAATGCAAAAAAAGTAGCTTTTCAAAAATTTCAGTGGGCTGGTTCCTATGAACAATAGTTTATACATAAGCATGGATTTTGCTACATTAACAAAATCAGTCGTTCAAGACCATAACAATGACCTCGAAGTTGTTCTCATTTCTGCAGGGACATACCTGCAATCCATGAAGGGTACTGATATATTTGTGCTGATCTGTTTATATTCTTGTACTTCATTCCCCCTGAAGTAACTGGCAGGGCATAGCTGGGGATGCAGAGTGACATAGATTCAATCTACACCTTTGGCCTAATGCTTCTAATGTACTTACTGGATTTTTTTCCCCTCCAAAAACAAAATTTGTTAAAATGTTTTCTAATGCTCTGAAAGAACTTATATTCACAGTAACTGATTTATTTAAGAGAGTCCACAAATTAATTACTGGGGAAAATCCTATTTCCTAAATAATTAACTATAAAGGATATTGGAACTTATGATTTAGCAAGAAATTGTCACATTACAAAGAGAGAAGGTTTTACAATACATTCATTTTTTCCTCCTTGACTGAGACAAATGTGTATTTTTTCAATTTTATAGATGCAAGTTGCTTTTTAAGTCTCTGCAATGCTCTCTAATTTTATAAAATTTTATTTAAAAACCTAAAAAAAGAAAAAGCACCTGGGTACCTAACACAAGAACTGATCCAGGAGTTCTCTGCTTTCTGGGCTTGATGGTTGACTGGTCATTGCTTTTATCCACAATATTGGCATGGTTCCAGCTGCCTAGATGCAAAGGATAGCCTATCACAAGTTTTAAAAGGGCAGCTCATTGCTTCCCTCCACCGAAGTTGTAGACTCATTAATTTATTATATAGTCTGTCTGAAACACGTGCCACTGTTTGGGCCTCCTCAAGCTTATGGGTCATTAGAACTACATGCAGACTTTGGATGTGGCTATTCTTCAGATGACCCCAGGTCTACTTTTTTGTTGTTTAGTTATGTTTTTCTTTATTAAGATTATATATGCCTACATTTTAAATATTTTCATAATGTGGTTACATGAACTAGTCATTTCTCTGATCAATTCCTTTGCCCCATTTCCTTCTCTCCATAAGCAGCCACATTCAATTATTTCTTTTGTTGTTGTTGTTGTTTGCAATGTCTTGTCTGTTAAGTTTGATATTGGATGCATAGTTGCTACATTATTCTTTATACATTATTCTTTATACTGTTTCTATGGCTGAAATATTCCATAACAGATTTAAAAAAAAAAAAACAACCATTAGAAAGGTCTACATGGAAGGGTAATATTTGACAGTTGTCTAAGACCATCTTCTACTTGCCTGATGAACAGAGGCTGATACAGTGATGTACATCAAGGGGTACAAATAGGAGAATCTGATCCTTCATCTTCTCCAGGGGATCATGTACCACTATCTTTATGTGCCTGGGTCCCCCTTCTAGTAACTAAACTTTTTTACAAAGTGCTATAAAGATGCCTATGGATTTGAGGCCAGTTGAAATTGTAACAGTCTGATCTCCTTTCTTATAAGTAAGTAATCTGAGGCCCAGAGAAGTGAGTTTATTAGCTCAAGACAAAGCTAGATGAGATATAACTGAAAGGCCCAAACCCAGGACTTCTGAGTTAGTAGCCTTTCTGCTATACTGTGGTGACATCTACAGATTTGCCCTCCACCATTCAGCTTCCCCTCATCCATCTAGCAACATCACTCTGACCACCTTGTTCTTTCTTTTTTACTGAAGTACAGTTAATTTGTAATATTATGTAAGTATTAGGTGTAGAGCATAATGATTCAGTATTTCTGCATTTTATACTCCATTAATCATTATTACAAAATAATGGCTGTAATTTGCTCTGCTATCTATTATATCCTTGTTGTTAATCTATATTGTATGTAGTAATTTATCTCTCTTAATCCCATACTCCTAATGTGCCCCTCCACCTCCCTCTCCCCACTGGTAAGCACTAGTTTGTTTTCTGTATCTGTGAGTCTGTTTCTGTTTTGATATATACTTTTGTTTGTATTATATTTTAGATTTTGCATGTAAGTGATATCATACAGTATATGTCTTTCTCTTTCTGACTTATTTCACTAAGTTTAGTATTCTCTAGTTTCATCCGCGTTGCTTCTGATGGAAAAGTTTGATTCTTTTTATGGCTGAGTAATATTCCTGTGTGTGTGTGTGTGTGTGTGTGTGTGTGTGTGTGTGTGTGTACACACATACATACATACCAAGTCTTCTTTATTGACTTGTCTCTTGATGGACACTTGGGTTGCTTTCATTTCTTGTCTGTTATAACTAGTGCTGCTATGAACATTGGGGTGCAAGTATCTTTTCCAATTAGTGTTTTCAACTATTCCAGGTACATACCCAGGAATGGAATTGCTAGGTTAATGGTAGCTCTGTTTTAAGTTTGAGCAACCTCCATACAGTTTTCCATAGTGGCTGTACCAATTCACATTCCCACCAACAGTGTACAAATATTCCCTGTTCTCCTAACCATTTATTATTTGTAGACATTTTGATGGTACCATTCTAACAGGTATGAAGTGATATTCCATTGTTTGGATTTGCTTTTCTCTGGTAATTGGCAACGGTGAGCATCTTTGCTGTTCTGACTGGTTGATTTCCATTATTCTATCTCCAAGATCACTTATGCGTTCTTCTGTATGACTTAGTCGGCTATTCATTCCTTCTAGTGTGTTTGTCTCAGCTTTTGAATTCTTCATTTCTGATTGGGTCTTTTTATATTCTAGTTTCTTGTTAGTGTTCCTTATTTTGGTAGATGATAATATTTTACCATATCTTCCAAGATAGGATTCATTCAAAGTAAATTTTTGAGAACTTACACCTCTAAGAATGTCTTTACTTTTTTCATACTCACTTGATGATTTCTAATCTATAATTCTATACTCAGACAAATTATGTCTTTCAGAATTTTGCTTTCTAGCTTCCAAGGTCATAGAAAATTCATAAGATTCCTGATCCTTTGTTTGTGATTTTTATTTTTAATTTTTCTAGGACTCATTGCTCAACAGGAATTTCTGTGACCCATAAATGTTAGCCACACATATAATTTTAAAGGTTCAATAGCCCCATTTAAAACAGTTTTTAAAATAGGTGAAATTTAATATTTTATTTAATCAAATATATCCAGAATATTACCATTTTAATAAATAATAACATAAAACATAATGTACTTTACAATGTTTTTTTTTAATCCAAGTTTTTTTAAATCTGCAAAACGTGCATTGATAGTGTATGTCAGTTTGAAGTAGCTACATGTCAAATATTCAATAGCCATGTGTGGGCAGTGATACTGGACAGTGCAATTCAAAAAGGATTTAGAATAAGTTCTTTGCTTCCAGTGTTACAGTATGTCTTAATGATTCACCTTGGTGGGAGCCACATTTCACCCATTTTTCTAGGCCTATTTTCTTGACAGTTAATGTGCACCAATCCTGAAAAAAGTCATTTAAATTATTGCCTTGATAATTCCTCTTTCCCTACACTTCCTTCTTTGTCTCTTTCTGAAGCGTCTGTTATTCGGGTAATGTGTCTGCTGTGCTAGTCCTCTTGTTTATTCTTCTGTTTTCCCATTTCTTTTTCTTAGTTCTGCTTCCTGGGAAATTTATTGAATTTTATTTTCAACACTTCTGTGTTTCTATTCCTTTCTTCTATCATATTTTTAATTTTGAGAAACTCTGTTTCCTGCATGACCATTTTAACTGCCTATGTTCTTGTTTCATGATTGGTAATAGCCGCATGAGCTCTTTAAGGATGTTCATAATGGCGTGTTTTAATCATCTCCTTTCTGTATAATTGGTTTCCTCCAAGTTTCTTTTTTCCCTTCATTTGTTTAGTCTCGAATTTTTCTTATGTAAGAAGCTTTCCTCAATTATCTGGCAACTCTCAGTTATCCATATTTAAGAGTAAGAAGTTAAGAGTTGACTCATTGAGTATGTGAGTTAAGCCTCTCAAACATTAACTTTACTGTAGAGTGAGGTGACAGACTCATTTAATTGGAGAACCAGTGATGTTGGTACATTTAAAGCTTTCCTCTTGGATTAGTCAGATTCTCCAGAGAAGATTCATCTATTCTCCTGTTCTAAGGGTAAAAGACTTGCTGTTAATTCTAGGAGCCAAGTAAGAGAGCAGGACTAGAGATTATTAGCGTCATACGTGCCCACATTTACTTAATCGAATTGTGATCAGTATGGGATTTCCATTTTCAATAGCAGCTGGTGTCCCCCATTTCAAAAACCCACTGTTTTACCCACTAAAAAAAACCAAATCTTTAGTATTCTGCTGTGGTAGGGGAAGCTGTATTATTTTTGCACTCTTTAGAAGTTCTTTTACTGTGTTCCACTTTGGCGTGGTGCTGTAAACATATATTGAGAAATGCTGTATAAATAAGCAATGTCTTTAGTTCCACATTAATCAATTAATTACATCACTGTGTAAAAGTTTGGCATTTGGAAAACTAGTTGGGGCCAGAATAGTTGTCAAAAGTATTTACGTGTGAATGTTCACTGTGTCTTCAGCATGCTTTGTCTGGTCAGATAGAGGCAGCCTAGCTAACCACAACCAGCTAGCGTGACGTGTGTGCTACCTCCGAACTTTAAGTTCAGCAAGTTTACATCTCACAGGACGGGGCTGCCACCCTCCTGCCCCACTCCCAGCGCCCACCCAGCAGGCAGTAGATCTTGAAATCATTCCTGATGTCTCAACAATAAATTATACCTTGTGAAGGAGTTTCAAGGTTTATCTATCAATGTCTATATTCATATTACTTTTGAAAAGAAGTGTTTTTTTTGAAGAGTCTAAATATTTAGATATGTCATAGTAAGGAATACAATTCATATAAGTGAGCGTTTTTCTTCAAAAAGTAATTTCTAAGGGAAACATGACATCCTTCTTACTATTATTTGTTATCAAAAACAGCTTAATCTAATCCTGTTCTTCATGCTTATAGAATACCTTTTCTAATACTTTCTGAATTCTAAATCTCAAAGCAAGATTGGTTGTAAATACTTACATACGACTTTTTATCTTCCAAGTACTTTAGCCTCACAAGCCTGAAAGATTTTTAAATATAGCTCCACTTTGCCTGGTATTTTGTTTCTGCTGGCTACTGTGTGCCTCTGATGTGTTAGTGATAAATCTAGGTAAATTTTCCTATGCTTCATTAGAGCAAGAGAGACCATGTCTGGGACCAAAATGTGGATCAGCCAAAAGCCATTGTGAAAACAAGTGAATCTCTACTCAGCAAGAAAAATGAGCAAACTATTGATAGACACAACCCAGGTGGATCTCAGGGACATTATGCTGAGTGCAAAGTCCACCCCCAAAAGGTCATATACTGTTTGATTGCATTTGTATGGCATTCCAAAAATAATGAAATTATAGAGACAAGAAGCAATTCATAATTGTCAAGGGTTGGGGTAGTCAGGGAGGGAGATGGGTGTGACTACAAAGGTATAACAAGAAGGGAGTCTTTGTAGTGATGGAATAGTTTTATGTTTTGATTGCACTGGGGCTTACATGAATCTACATATGTGATAAAATGACATAAAACGATATACACACTGGGTACCAATTTTAAATTACTGGTTTTAATAATATATTATAATTATGTAAGATGGAACCATTGGGGGAAACTGGATGAAGTTACCTAAAATGCTCTGTACTATCTTTGAAATTTCCTGTGAATTTATAATAATTGCAAAGTAAAAAAATTTTTAAATAATAAATCAATTTTTAGTAATTAAAACTTAAATGTATGAAACATAGACATTAGAAATACCTTTGAAATGTGCCATCAGTTGTGGGTAAATTGACTAATATTGTATCTAGAAAGAAAAGTAACAAAACTCCAAAATTCTAGGTAGGAACAAATTTTTTTTTAATTTCACTACATCATGGTCCCCATTACCATGGTGCAATTCATTTATACAGTTTAAGAATCTCTGTATCATAATGTCTATATTAAATTTGGTTTCATGAGTTTTCTGAATTTGTGCCTCTTTTTGGTTTATTTTCTTGCTGTTGCAATGGTGAGGTTTCTGAAGGCTTTAAACTTGAATATTTGTACTCCGTAATGTGGCATCTTAGGATCCTGCACTTTTTAATTTATTACTTGTCATATAGTTTTATTACTTCTTGAAAGATTGTTTTCTTTTTCTTATTGTTTTGAGCTAAAGACTGTTAAAAATGGCAGCAAGCAGTCGTTCAGAATAATAACAACATTTTATGGAGAAGTTTGGAACCTTTATTCCATGCAGAAAAGTTATTCTGAAGTTTTAATGATACCCCCATCAATCATTATAATTATGTTATTGTTTGAACCTGCACCACTGGAAAACAACGCATGATATTTTCCCAAATCAAATTTTAATGAATAACAACCTGATATTTATTACATTGTTATTCTTGTAGCTTTGATTTAAACTTGAACCACATCAATCGTATATCTAACTGATAACTAAAGACATTCCCAGCTTAAAAACTGACTGTATTCCCTGTATAAATTGATTTTTAAACATGAAACTTACTCTCTCATAGCAACACTGTTACTTATACTTGACTCACAGATTAATCCACAAAGTCAGATTTAAAGCCATAGGTAGATGAATTATCATTAGAATGGACATGTATGCTATCATTAAGCTCTTTTGTTGATGTTTCAAAAATCAAAGAAATGTATAGTTTTCTCACCAAGATGTATTCAAACAAAGCAAACTGCCTCTCATATTTTCTCATATTCTGTTCTCTGTGTAACTTTCAAATTTCTTCCAGTCTTGTTCACACTTTGTTCAATTCTGGCCTCATTGTGCTGACCTCGAACTTTCACCGGAGGTAGGGCTTCCAGCCCATACCCCTGACTCTGGGCAAGATCGCCAGGCAAGGCCAGAGGTCGACTTGCCTCTTTCTGTCTCATTTTCTTCACCAGTTACCAAATCGCTGGCTCAGCTCGGAATGCACCCTTTGATGCCTGCTCTGTAGTAAATGGTGAACCCTCTTGAACACTTCTCCTTTAGAGTGAGCAGTGTTCCAAGGATGTTGGGGGTGCAGTGCCTCTTCTGGGGTGCCTGCAGCTTGGGGTCCTCAGCGTAGGCGCTAGGACCTACAGGGCTCTGCCAGAGACGCCTCCCAGAGTGCTGCCTGGACCACCTGGCAGCCTCCACCTGGCATGAACTTTTTGCAGAAACCTGCACCCCTCGAAGGCTGCCCGCCAGCAAAAGTGCTGCAGGAGCCTCACACCCAAGTTCGCTCTGGAGCACCTCCATCCCCATGCCCTTCTTGTGCCCTGGGGGATTCCTGCTGAGCATAGAAACCTCACCACTCTGCAGTCCATGCCACCAAATCACTTGTCCCTCCCTGCACTCCAGAGGTTGCCACGTGTCAGGCCAGCTCCTGCAGATCAGCTCCTGCTGAGCCAAAACTGTACACTTCTCTACTGTCCCAGGGAGGAGGGGGACCAGGAGAATGGGCACAATGAACTGTACCTGAAGATGCAGTTAGTCCTAAAAGTAGGGTGACACTCAGGCATATTTGTACATCGTTACCCTCTTCTTCCTGCCCAAGAACAAAGAAGCTGATATATCTGGGAAAAGAAGACTCAAAGGGAGTTTGCCTGGGCTAAGATGAGGGAGCAGCCGTTGGTATCCACATAGCTTGTCCAGCAGGCACTAAAGAGGTGGTGGTTACTGTGTTTAAGAGGGAATGTGGAATGCCCTCCAAGAAGCACTGATGGTTCCCTGGTCCTTTTGAGGGGTGTCCTTGGTTTGACTAGAGCAATATTTATTTCAAATGATGGGTGTCTCAACCGCATGTGTATTTAATGGGAGAGGAAGCTTTGTTTGGTCAAATCTGTTGGCCTCCTTTAGCATTATTTATACAATATAATGTTGACTATCTATCCAGTCCCCAGGTAAGTCCACAATTTTCTTTGTGTTGTATCTTCTTTCAGTCCCAGAGCAGAAAAAGGACCTATGATGTGTCTCTAAGATTAAATAAAATCCCAATTAGACAACGAATTGGTCAATGATAAAAAATAATACAAGCAGAAATTTTTTAAATGCAGAGTGTTTGAAGAGGGGAAGACCTGTTTAAGAACGCCTCAGTTTCCCATCACTAAAGATGTCCCAGCAGAAGCTGGACAACAACTAACCTGGAAAACTGTAGAAAGGATGCAAATCACAGAGGTCATGTCAACCCATGTGGTCTATGATTCTAAAAGCTGGGAGAAATTTAGACGTTAAAATGATGAAAGTGTAATTCATTGAGTTGTATTTTAGCCGATAACTCCACTTTCTGTCTGTGTAGCACAGATGAAGGTTCATTCTTTTCCTAAGAGTCAGCCTAAGCCCTTCGATCAAAATGTAATTCGTGTACATGGAGTAGACATTCAGAAAACATTAGATGACCTGAGAAAACAGTGCACCAAAAATTCTAAAACACAAAGGGATACCTACCCCTGAATTTTGACATTGACCTCTGGATATTATTCTATAGGATGAAGGTTTGGGATGGGAAATGGAAACATGAGTTAAGCTCTGAGGGAAATACTACTGTGTTTATAAGCATTTGAATTAAAGCAAGGGCTTTTTAAAGAGTTTTAAAACAGCAGTCAATGTGTACAATAGACGACAAAAGTTAAAAAAAAATTTAACTCCCAACATATTGTCTATTAAGTTTGATACTTAATTTTTTAACAGAAATAATTTCAACACAACCTTTTGAGACAAACTGCTAAAAGTTAAAGTTTCTTATAAAGTTCAAAGGGTTAGACAGGAACTAATCGTAAATCATTTACATCTGAACTTTATTGTCTATGTCATCCATATATTTTTCAGAGTTCACCAATGACCTGCCTTGGTATTTACAAAGCCCAGCACCTGCGTACGCTTAGAACTTTAGATTGCTGCAAGAGAAGATGTGATCACAGATTCAGAAGTGAGTTTGAATTCATTTTCTTTTGTAACATTTATCCCTCTTTTGCAATTGGCTTCAATCTTCTTGTTCTCCAAAATTCTTAGATGATGACATTTTATCTCTTTGTCTATTCAAGTGTGGCAGGTTTGTATTCAATTCTACATGAAATTAAAATGTGTCCCCACTCTCCTATGGACATCTATTGCTTTTATAAATGTGTACATCTGTCATGAATAGGTGAGCACTGGTTCATCCTTGAATAGATGGTATTGATTCACTAAACCCTAAAGATTTTTGACCTTTTTAAATAGTGATTCCCACTGCACAAGATATTTTATAAAGTGACAGGGATTTCTGTGCTTTGAGATTAAATCAGTACCATTGAAACTGAGCATGTTTCCTCGGGAAATTGTTGACTACATAGTATTCAAAAATTGTATCATGTTAAATAAGGGACATTTTGACTAATTTCAGTTGTGCTTTTTCTGAAAAGGAAATAGTGTAAAAATAAAACTCTGTGCTATTAATTGAAACTAAAATCAGCAAAGGGATTAATAACTTAAGTTGATATTGATATAAATGAGCTGTAAAACTGAAAAATGCTTTTAGGTATAAAGGAGGGATTAAACCAGAAAGTAATTAGGCTATGAATGATCCAAACCACTATGTAGAATTAAGACTTGAAAGTATATGTGATTTAGAGTCAAAAAGACCTGAATTCTATTCCCACCTCTGCCACCTGGTGAAATTGACTTTCCCTCCAAACACACAATTTCTTCTCAAAAAGAAAAGTATGCGTTGAATTAGATAATGGATAGAATCTTTTCTAGATTTGAAATCTGTGATTAACCAGGTCCACACTTCATTAAATAATAACCTATGGTACAGGTAGATTAATTTAAACAGAAGTTTTACATTCATTTATTCAAGCACTATTTATAAAGCAAGTATTGTGTAAAAAGCATTCTAATGGACATTTGAGATGCAAAGTTTGATAAAGGAAATTTGAGTTTGATATACCTGCACATCCTCCCAGCAGAGGTCTTCTGAAAATCTGTGAAAATGCAGGTACAGAGTTTTGGAGAAAGGTTGGACCAGAGGCTATAGACATGTGGGTGATCAGCATGTACATCTCTTTTGCAATCCAAATGCTTTAGAATAGTACTACAGTAAGCATCAAGGGTCACATTTAGTGAAGTAACTCAAGGACCCATGTTCTCTTAAAGTGGCTGAATCTGATAGCACACAGCATTGCCATAGGTTCTTCATTCTCAAGTACATATGACCTTTCTTCTACTCTTTTCTGTATTCTCCTTAACTATCATCATACTTCTGTCTCCCATTTTAAAAGTCTTGCCATTAATGATTTCTCAAGAGCATATGTATTTCGAAAAGAAAGAGTTGTTTTAGTAACTAAAGGGATTGGGTTAACTGACAAAGGTGGAATGTCAGTCATCAGTGATAAGCTCTTGAAGGAGGATTTCTATGAAAGGGGTATGGCCAAGGCCTTAAAATTATATCATCCAGGTTGACATAAACTATGTCAATGTGAAGAGCACTCTTGAGTTTGCATTTGCAAGTTGCAGTAAATCATGCTGTTCTCAAGATCAACTTGGTCTCTTCCCATTTACTTCCACTTTTAATACTGACATGCATGGGCAAATCACGTATATTCACTACACTGCTCAAGAATTTTCACTTTTCATGAAGGTTTATGTGCAAATATGACCAAAAATTATTTTCATATTTATTGGTACCACTACCAGATTGTTGTTATTAATATATTCTTTATATTCAAATCAATATAGTAGAGTATAATTCCTTTTCCCTCTCTATATCTCCTGTTAAATCAATCTGTCTCTATCTCACTGAGCATTTAGTTAAATATTCTCAACAGAGTTTACCAGATAAGTGAGAGTTATTCATTTATTAAACACATATAAGTTGAGGTCCTAATATGTACTAGGTACAGCTTAACCTTTTAATGATATAAAACTGGGTATATCAAGAATACAAAGAGTTGCATCACTGTTTATAAAAATTACATTGAAAAGTTAAATACAACCTAAAGGAAATAAATAGAAAATGAGTTAAATAATAAAATATCCATGAAGTGACGTTCTCCACCGTAAGTAAAATTGATGTATATTTAATAACTAGGAAAATTTACATGATACACTGTTTTGGAAATGTATCATGTTACTTAAGCAAGTATATGTAAATAGTCAAATATATTAAAAATATTTCATCAATTCGAAAATAAAAGTAAATAGAGATAACACACTCTTTAATAATAGACTAATGTTTTGAATTACAAGCATATATTTTTCCTTGTTCATAACTGGAATTTTTTTCCTCCCCCATGTGGTACTCCATTATTAAAACCAGGATGTGAGGCTAATATGGGGAAAGGGAAGGGCAGAAACCAATAGATTTATTAAATCACAGCACAAAGTTTTTAATTGGATTCTTTTAATTTCAGAGAGAGACAATGACCTAGAAAATCAAACTTGAGGGAAAGAAAATATTTTTCAGGGATTTATAAGGCTTGGTTTTTACTAACCAAGAATCAGACTTGAGGAATCAACCATAGCATAAATAAGGAACTCACAATATGATGTAAATTTCCATTCCACAGGCAGAAAGAAAGTCTTTCCAATCCTTGACATTGGATATGTCCTTAATGTCAAGATATGTCAGGATAAAACCTTAAAAATGGGACAGAGCATAAGGTACAAAAACCCTGATCTAAAAGGAATCAATATACCAAACCTTACAAGATGCACCAGAAGTAATTCTAGTAGGGAAGTTTAAATCAATAAATGCCTGTGTTAAGAGAAGAAAAAACTCAAATAAAAGAGAATAAACTAAGCCCAATATTAGTAGAAAAAAAAATAATAACAAAATCAGAGCAGAAATGAATGAAAGAGAGAGTAAAAACAATAGAAAAGATAAATAAAATGAAGAGCTGGTTTTTTGAAAGCATAAACAAAATAGACAAAACTTGAGCTAGGCTCACCAAGAGAAAAAGAGATGGGATTCAGTGAAATAAAAGTAGAAATGAAAGAGGAGACATTACAACTGATACTATAAAAATATAAAGGATAATAAGAAACTACTATGAAAATGTTTACACCAACATAGTGGACAAACTAAAAGAAATGGCTACATTTATAGAAATATCAACCTACCAAGACTGAATCATGAAAAATAGAAAATCTGAATAGACCAATTGCTAGTAAGAAGACTCAATCAGTAATTGAAGAAGAAAAATCCAAGGACCAGATGGCTTCACTGGTGAATTCTACCAATCATTTAAAGAACTAATGACAATTCTCAAAATCTCCCAAAAAATTAAAGAAGACAGAATACATTCAAATTCATTGTATGAGGCCAGTATTATCCTGATACCAAAACCAGATAAGGACACTACAAGAAAAGAAAGTTACAAGCCAAAATTCTGATGAACATAGTTGTAAAAATCCTCAACAAAATGTGAGTAAACTAAATTTAACGATACAATAAAAGGATTATACACCATGATCAAGTGGAATTTTTTTTCTGCAACAATCCATGTGATGAACCATACTAACAAAATTAAGGATAAAAATTGTATGTTCATCTCAATAGATACAGAAAAAAAATTTGATAAAATTTCACATCCATTTGTGATAAGTACTCTCAGCAAAGTGAATATAAAGGAAACATCCCCTACATGGTAAAGGTCATAAATGACAAGTCCACAACTAACATCATACTCAAGGATAAGAAGCTGGAAGTTCTTTTTTTCCCAAAGGTCAGAAACAAAACAAGGATGCCCACTCTTGCCACTTTTATTCAACATAGTACAGGAAGTCCTAGCCAGAGAAATTAGTCAAGCAAAATAAATAAAAAGCATCTAAATTATAAAGGAAGAGGAAAATTGTCTCTATTTGCAGATAATGGGAACTTACATGTAAAAACTCCTGTAGACTACCCCCCAAAACTGTTAAAAGCAATAAACAAAGTCAGTAAAGTTGAAAGATACAAAATCAATGTACAAAAATAAGTTGCATCTTTCTATACTGCCAATGAACTATCTCAAAAAGAAATAGAAAAAAACCCATTTACAATAGCGTGAAAAAGAATAAAATACTTAGGAATAAACTTAAACAAGGAGGTGAAAGATCTGTACAGTGAAAACTGTGACATTGAAAGAAATTGAAGATACAAATAAATGGAAAGATATTCCATGTCCTAGGATCAGAAAAAGTAAAAATTTTAAATCTCCATACTTCCCAAAACTATCTATGGGTTCAATGCAATATCTGTAAAAGATTTAATGACATTTTTCACAGAAATAGAAAAATAATCCAAAAATCCATATGTAACCACAAAAGTCCCTGAATAGCCATAGCAACCTTGAGAAAGAACAAAGTTAGAGGCATTTACTGCCTGATTTCAAACACTGTAATGAAGCTATAGTAATTAAAACAGCAATGCATTGGCACAAAAACAGACTTCGGCAAAAATAAATCAATGGAACAAAATCAAGAGCCCAGAAATAAACATATACACTAATATATGACAAGGAAGCCAAGAATACTCAATGGGAAAAGGATGGTGTCTTCAACAAATGATGTAAATGTAAGACCTGAAGCTATAAAACTCCTAGAAGAAAACGGGAAATCTCCTTGATGTTGGTCTTGGCAATGATATTTTGGATAAGAAACCAAAAGTATAGCAGCAAAAAGAAAAATCAGCAAGTGGGACTACAACAAACTAAAATGCTTCTGCACAGCAAAATAAACAACATGAAAAGGCAGCTTACAGAATGGGAGAAAATATTTGCAAACCATGTGTCTGATAAGGGGTTAATATCCAAAATGTTTAAGAACTCAACCTCAGTAGCAAAAAAAAAAAAAAAAAAAAAAAAATCTGACTTAAAAAATGGGCAGAAGAACAAGACCTTTTTCCAAAGAAGACATACAAATCATCAGTAGGGTACATGAAAAGGTGCTCAGCATCACTAATGATCTGGAAAATGCAAATCAAAACCACAATGAAGTGTCACCTCACACCTATGAGGAGAGTTTTATCAAAAAGACAGGAAGTAACAAGTATTAGCAAGGATGTGAAGGAAAGGAAACCGCATGCCCTGTTACTGGGAATGTAAATTGGCTCAGCCACAATAGGAAAACAGTGTGGAGGGTCTTCAAAAAAATTAAAAATAGAATTGCCATATGATCCAGCAATCTCACATCTGGGTATGTATCCAAAGGAAATGAAATCACTGTCTGTAAGAGATGTCTGCACACATATTCACAGTAGTATTAGTCATAATAGCCAAGATGTGGAAATCCAAGTGTACATAGACAGATGAATAAAGAAATAGATGAAGAAAATGTGATTTATATGTAATGGATTTATAATTAAGCCGTGAATAGGAAGGAAAATCCTGCCATTTGCAACAACACGGACGGGGGCATTATACTAAGTGAAATAAGTCAGACAGAGAAGGACAAATACTGTAAGAGCTCCCTTACATGGAGAATCTAAAAAAGCCAAACTCATAGAAACAAAGAGTAGATTGGTAGTTGCCAGGGACTGGGAGAGGGAAGAAATGAGGAATGTTGGGGAAAAGGGTACAAGCTTTCAATTATAAGATTAATTAAAGTTCTGGAGATCTAATGTACAAAGTGATGACTATAGTTAACAATACTGTATTTTATACTTGAAGTACTAAGAGAATAGATCTTAAATATTCTCACCACCAAAAAAGGGAACTTTTGTGAGATGATGGTTGTATTAACTAACTTTATCATGGTAATCATTTCACAACATATACATCTATCAAATCATCACATTGTACAACTTAAACTTAAAAAATATTATATGTCAATGAAACTAAATAAAGCTGGAAAAATAAAATACTAACTTCACTGATTCCCATTGCAGTAAAACTTTCAGTGACTTCCGATATTTACTAAATAGCATACAAGTCCCTCTGAAAACTGTGTACAATAACCTCATCTAAAATTAGATGTAAAATAATGCTGTGTTTTGATCTGGCCAAATAAATTAGAAAATATATTTTAATTGATGTATGTGAAGATTTCTTTGAAGATCCTGATTTGAAGAATATCACATGAAATAAATAGAACAAGTTAAGAAACTGGCACTATGAATGGAAATATGAGTCATATCAGAGAAAAGAACTATATTTGATTAAAATACCAGAGGCAAGTTTCTCTAAAACTGTAGTATTAAATAGAAATGCGTATGTCTAAAAATAAAAGAAGATAAGAAATTAATTATATCATGAAAAAGTATTTTATTTTTAAAATGTTTTATATTTCTCATTTTAGTGACTTTGAGTTTGACATAAAAATGTTTACAGGATGTGTTTTGTTTCTTGAATTTATATCAATTTATAATTTTGCACCCTCCTGCTATCTGTTCGCATTGTGTAGATTACACAGAAGAATTCTGTGTATGTGAGTTTCTCTTTATAGAGTCTTCCATCTCAATAGATTATTTTTCCTCTTAGTCCCTGAAGCCTTAGGATTGCTTAGTAGTCAATGTATATTTAAAATAACTGCCAAGTGTGAGTTTATCTTTGATCTAATATTTGATTTCTCCAATTAAACGACTCACATTTAGAAGAATGGGTTTTTGTGCCTTGATTGAAAGGTGAAGGTCATTTCAAACCCTCAGGAATAGCAAAGACAAAACTACAACTTCACTCATAGACTTTCTTCCGTAGAGATCAAAGTCCTTATTATCAATATCTTACTAAAGAGACTTTATGAAAATAGCTAAAATATAACAGTATGAGTTGAGACTTTCAGGCAATTGAAATATTCATCCTCAGATCAAGAAAGGTTTTATTATTGACTTATGTGTAGGAGCAGACATCTCTGATGAAAATAACTGACACGCTTGGGCATTAAATCCCTTAAAAGGAAAAGGAAAACTATTTTGTAATTTCCTCATAGGAATTTATAAGAACTGAACCTATCTGGTTGAATTCTTTCTCATTACTGCCCATTCTTAGTTACAAGCATCCATTATATATTTGTAAGTGGAATTTTCAGTAGCCTCATTTGGATGTTTAATGATATTTGCCTTATTTTCTTGCTCATGTTTGTGTCTGTGTGTATATGTGTGTGTTTCCACGTTCTTCACCAAATTGCAAGCCAGAAGACAAAGTACAATTTTTCTATTAATTGAGATTTCTTTGTTTTGTAATTCCATTAACAAATATGATACAAAAACAAAGCAGTCTTCCAAAAATTACATTGCTTCTTTGCCCTCTTTTTTTTAACATTCATTTTGTATTTTTTTAATTGTAGTATAGTCAGTTTACAATGTTGTATCAATTTCTGATGTACAGCATAATGTTTCAGTTATACATATACATACAGATATTTGTTTTCATACTTTTTTTCATTATAGGTTACTACAGGATCTTGAATATAGTTCCCTGTGCTATGCAGAAGAAACTTGTTTGTCTATTTTATATATAGTAGTTAGTATCTGCAAATCTTGAAATCCCAGTTTATCCCTTCCCACCCCTTTCGCATCCTGCTAACTATAAGTTTGTTTTCTATGTCTGTGAGTCTGTTTCTGTTTTGTAAATGAGTTCACTTGTGTCCTTTTTTTTTTTTTTAGATTCCACATATGAGTGATATCATATGGTAGTTGTCTTTCTCTTTCTGGCTTACTTCACTTAGAATGACGATCTCCAGGTCTACCCATGTTGCTGCAAATGGCATTATTTTATTCTTTTTTATGGCTGAGTAGTATTCCGTTGTAGAAATATTCCATAGGTTACATTGATTCTTTGCCCTCTTTTATCATAACCCTCATCAGAATCTGAAAACCTACCAGAAGGTGATACAAGTGATAAACCTCATTGGAAAAAATGCTAACTTGGGTAAAATTGCATCTTTATGCTTGATTTTCCACAAAAAACCTGGCATTTTCTCTCCCCTAAAAAACCTAGTAAGTTGATAAAACCCCAGGTAAATTACCTCTGCATAACCTGCTCTCCTCGCAAAAATTTTAGAGGCAAACAACCTACGGTAAAAAAAATAAATAAATAAAATAAAACACCTCAGCAATGCAACTTTTTCCAGATTATTAGATATGTCAATTTCTTTAGGCCCTATTTTTCTTATCTTTAAGACAGAGAAAATAATCAACCACAGTGATTTTTGTAAGGCTTAAATAAGAGAACTGAAGTATCAATCACAAACTGTGCATTAACTAAGTGATTACCTGGCCGTGCACTGGGATCTTCTGGAAAGCATTAAAATTCGTAGACTCTGTTCTCAGAGATATAATTAAATAGATCTAGCTTGGAGCCCAGAATCTGTAGTCCTAAACTCTTACCCAGAAGTTCTGATGTGGTAACCAAGAAGCTCAGTAAAAATTCTCCTACTGCTTTCTGTGTTCCAAGTTCCCATTTATTTGATGTACACTCTTCTCAGCTTCTGATAGAAGTAGATTATTCTGATTGTATGTTTAAGCTGATTCACTCCCACAGCTTGCACTTTTTTGTATCCTTTTCACTTGCCCCTTCTGACCCAGAAGGATTATGACAGCGTCGGCCCTTGAAGCCTAAAGTTGCCTTCTGGGTGATCAATGCTGCTTTATCTTTGCAATTGACTTGAAAAACATGACCTGAAATTGAACATTCCTAGGGAATTTTGTGACAAAATTAATCAAGGCTCTGATCTACTGACAGCCTTGGTGTATTCCACACTTTCATTAAAATTGTGCCGTGAGTTACTGGGGTCAATATCATATTTTTTCAAATCTGTTTTACTCTTCTGAGAAAATACCTGACAAATTTAAATACCTCTTCCTCACTTCTGACAAGCCTTCAAACTGTAGAATTTAAGGAAGTGGAAATGTATCAGTTATATGAGGTATGGTTGTACATAACAAGGATCCCCAAGATAAGAATAGCCTGAGTGATAACAGCTGCTTTCTTTCTGTGTCAGAGACATCCAGACATAGGCTTCACTGAGCTGGTCTGGCAGCTTCATTATAAAAAAGAGCATAGGGACCTTAGAACTTTGCGTCCCATCACGCCAGCAAGTGGCTTTTGTTTGTAGGATTATCTCATCCTGTAAGATCGTTGGAGTTCCAGCATTTGCATAAGCATTTCTGTTACCTGAAAAGAGAGGGGAAAGCTGGAGAAGTGTTTCTCCCAGGTGAGCTGGTTCTCCTTAGGTAGCCTTAAGGAAGTCGCTTATAACAATTTCACATAGTTCAAGGCCATCATACTGAAAGAGAGGTTGGGCAGGGTGGTCATTTAGCTGGGCCCAATGCCATGCAGAATAAAACTGGAATTCTTTTACTAAAGATAAAGGAATAACGGATATTAGGGAGAAAACAGCAGTCTCTGCCTACAAGCCATTGTTAATCAAATACTGTTAACGACCCCATCACAGCAAGATTCCCAACCCAGCTATTCCATTCACTCTCTTCCACATAATACCTGGCCATTAAAGCTGGTACCATGGGGGCGGGGGTGGGAAATATGGATGGGAACTTACCCTGAATTCTTGTCTAAGAAATTGTTGGAGATACAACTGGGGGAACAGAATAAACCTATGTCTCAGTGATAATGGCTATTATTTTCTGATCATTTTCTATGTGTCAAGTGGATTACATACATTACTTTATTGAATCCCTACAACAAAACGAGGTATTGTCATCCCCCTCTTACAGATAAATGGGAACGTAGAGAGATTAAGTAACTAAAGCAGTGCTCTTGACCCCAGACTGTACTGCTATTGCTGGAAACAGCTGCTGAGTGGCTTGTTTTAGGGTTAGGAGTCACTCTGAGGCTGAAAGGCATACGCAAGTCTATACCTAAGAAATATTAATGAATGCCTCTTAGTTTAGGGATTTCTCTTGGAATTTGGGCATATGGGGAAAGCACCACGTAATCACCACTTTCCAGAGCAGTGTTTTCAGCAGGATGCTCTGCAACTGGATATTATGTGTTATTTTTTTTTTTTTAAGATGCTGGAATGAAAGAAATTTGAGAAATATTGGCTTAAGTCAAATTAACTTAGAGTTTTCAATGTACAAAAAAGCTCAGAGCTTTAAACATGCTATTGGTCTCTGTTTCCTCATTTTATACCTTATAGTCTTTGTTCAAATGCACATAAGGGAGTTAAGTATAGGCACAATTTCCACTTCTTAGTATTATGCCATTTCTTTCCATTTGACTAAAGCATTTTTCCTTTCTTTGCCTTCCGCTCTCTTTTCCTGGCCCCCACTTCTGTGTCTAGTTTTCTTTTTATCTTCTGTATTTACCATAAGATGATATGATACTCATTTCTCTGTTATTTACACTGTTCCTATTCAAAAACATATTATGGGCCTCCTTCCAGATCAATAAATATAGATCAAACTCACTTTATTACGATAACTGTGTAACACCCCATAGAATTACTGATAACATTCGAAATACTCAGAAATGGTTATGTGTCAGTTGCATCTCACTAAAGCTGGGGGTGGTGGGAAGCGATTGTTATGGCCTGAACATTGATTGGTTAGAATGGTTTCCACTCTAAAAAACAAACAAACAAGCAAACCACAAAAACAAAAGCAAAAAAAAAACTGGTTTACTCCAATTGACCCTCAAATCTGCTGAGCAATTTTCTAACTATTCCCATATGAATGGGTATTAATGTTTCCAGTTTTCTGTCACCACAAAAATAGGGCAATAAATATTATTATAGGGTAATATCCTTAGCTACTAGTGCTTTTATTTCTGTAAGAAATGACTAACAGAAATAGGATTGCTATATCAAATATATATATAATATATGTATATATATTTTTTTAGTTACTATGTTTAATTATTACCTGACAACCTACAACTACCAGTGATGCAGGAGTGCCCTTTGCCCCTCTTTTTTGACAGCAGTAAGTTTTATCTCTATTTTTTGACAATCTAAAAGGCAAAATGTAGATTCTACGTTTTTTAATTTACATTTTCCTGCTACAATAGAGGTTACGCATTTTTTCGCTAATGTACTGGCATTTGGATTTCCTCTTAGCTGAGCTGCCTCATTATGTACTTTGCCTTTTTTTTTTTTTTTTTTTTTGGATGGATTTCTCTTCTTCTCATCAGTACATCAAAGCTCTTTGTAAGTTTTGTCACAAATGCTGTAAATGTTTCCCCCACGCTGTTGTTTTCAACTTCGCTTGTACTTTCTTTGGATTTATGTTCATTTTAATCATTACGTAGTCAAATATACCTCTTGTTTCAAAGTTTTTGGCTTTTCTTGCTTGCTTGAAAAAGATATTCTTCACTCTACAATTTTAAAATGTTTTTCTGTTTTCTTCCAAACTTTTTGTTTCAATGTTTATTATCTATGCTACATTTCATTATCTCTATAATGTGAGGAAAGAGCCTGTGCTTCTGTTTTTCCAAATGGATAAACTTTCTTGCCAGCAACACTTTATTAAATGATTCACTTTCTTCTGTAACAGAATTAAAATATCACGTTTTCTCATATGTTACCTTTCTGTATATACTGGACATACTTCTGGGTATTGCTCTATTCTACTGATCTGTTTATCTAGTCCTTTGCTATTATTATACTTCTTTGTTACAGGGCCTTTGTAGACAACTTTAACATCTGACAGGTCAAGAACCCTTTCACTACTTGATTTTTTCATAATTCATAATAACCGTAAGTCTCTAATATTTATTTGTCCATTTGATTTAGATTTGGTGTCCTGTTTCAAAAACAAACCAAAAAAAAAAAAAAAAAACAACTAAAAAGCAGAAACATGTGAAGGGGTATTTTGTTAAATGTATATATTTATTTAGGAATCAAAAATTAATTTTTCACATCCTGGAACTTGGCATGACTTGAACTTTGTTCACAGCTCTTTATATCCCTTAGCACAAGGTGTAGATTTCAGTATGGAGGTAATAAACTGTCTTTTTAAGTTTATCCCAAAATCTTATATACTTTTGTCACTGTTTTATTTATTTTTTCATTTTCAATATAAATTGTTTCCAATGTAGATAGAGCCTAATGAATCTTGTAAGGTTATTTCTTAATCCAGTTAGCTTACCGTCTTTTCCCACTAATCTTAGTAGATTTATACCAAAGTATATAACCATATTAAGTCAAAACAAACTAGGAGAAGAAAATAACTTGTAACAAAAATGACAGATAACAGATACATTTCTTGACATATAAAAGACTCTCACAAACCAATAAGAAAAAACCCAGATGCAATAGGAAACATTATAAAGAATATGAAAAAGTAACCACAAAAGGCAAATACAAAGAAAAACAGCAATGGCCTATAAACATTTGAAAAGATGTGAAAACTCTTGACTTTAAAGAAATGCAAATTGAAATGAATTACTATCAGAATGGTAAACATTTTACAGTTTGCAACTGCATAGCTTTAAAAATGTCAGTAAAACCAAGATATTCTCATGGGCACCCTTAATGGTAAAATCAATTTAAATTAAACTTAATGTCAGTTGGTACGACCTATTTGGTTGCTGGTCACCTTGGTCCGAGCATGACCATCCCTGTACGGCAAGGGTAAAACACAAGATTGAAGACGCAGACAGGAATGAGATTGTACAATGGAAGAAGAGAGGTATATTCCTCTTTTAGTTTAAAAAATTCTGGAGGGACCTGCAGCGCGATGCATGACCAGAAGAACAGACACCTTTGCTATTAGATTGTCACGGAAACGCGGAGTAATGAGAATGTGCAGCTGTCTTCTTCATACAAATGCACCTCTGATGCCCAAATGTTATTTACATCAGTCAGATCCTTCTCCATCCTCTCGCTTTGTTTCGTGTTTCTGAGTCCTTTCTATTATTTCTCCTTGACCCTAGGACCTCAGGGCTCCATCTTGAATGAGTTACCTAGGGGCTCTGCTGTTGGATCCATTCAATGAGTTACTAGGTAGGATGAGGTACTCTGATACTAAAAAATAGACCATCTTTAAAACATAAAATCTTTCTTGACAGCATTAAATCAACTACATTCTTCTAGGAAATTTTTTTCAATTTTTTTCCAAAGCTACTCCTCACTTCAGAAATGAACATGGATCAGGAAGGGAGAGTGGAAATGAACCTTGTCTTGCCACATCATACGCCGTGAAATACGATATAAAAATGATGTTAGAGATCAGAATCTGGTGGTTCTTCTCTGGCTGTTTCCATGTATGTCAGCTCCTGATCTTAAAAATCTTGTGGCCCTAGGAAGATAAGTTATATTCTTTTTAGTAACTGAGCCAAGTATTGACCAAGGAAAATCTAAAAATCTAGCAGGAAAGGAAACCAGGGAAATCGGGACTAAGGAAATCTGGAAATCACCAAAGGGCAATGGCGTGGACAGGGCAGTTGGTGCTGACTGTTGAGGGGTTGTGGTGATTCCTTCTCATCTGGGAACAGCTCCATAGACGATAAGAGATGGAAAGTCGGGCAGGGTAGAGCAGAGGACCCAGTTTGCAAAAGCTGCAGTGCTCACTCTCTGAGGCCAATGACCCCCCCCTAGAAGAACCTCAAGTTCCCAACAATTAGGACAATAGTGGGGTAAATTGGAAATTCTTTCATTTTAAAATGCTTGGTTTTCTACAGGTACTGAAAGAAAACGTGATATTTCAAAACTTAAAAATTAGATCTACAGAGGGTATGATGGAGAACACTTGTGTGGGTTTTTCTCTTTTCACTCCTGTAGATACAAAATGCACTCACTGTTCAAATCACTATGGTGATTTGACTTATTTCCTGGATTTTGTGCCTTCCCAGAACCCATCATTCAGGTTCAGGTCAGTAATTCCATGTAATGAATGCTTGGAGCTTTTTTTGTTTGTTTTTTCCTTTTAAAGCCATTTTTTTTTTCTCAGTACTCTTGTCTACATACCCAGGAATGTAATAATTCAGGTTAAGGATATTAAGGATGAGCAGATGGAAGAGTACAGGGTCCCTAAATCATTATATAAAGCTGTGGGTCTTTGCTTTTCTATCCAATTGTCTTCAGAATTCTCTTCCCCACTTTCCAGTCTGTCCACCTGATAAACACTACTCATCATTCAAAACTCAGCTAACATCAAAATCTTGCCCATCTTTCATCTCTCACTCCTGTTAAATTGATAACAGTATCCCTTTTGCTATCTCTTCCATTCTGGACAGGACCTGAATCATGGTATTTATTATTTGAGGCTTTCCAATTGCAGAGTCAAAAAAAGCAAATTCAGCATATTTGAAAGAGTAATTATAAAATTATATATATACATAGTATAATAAAATAGAAAAGGCATGAATGTAGCCACTTTCAGAATAAAATCTGAGCTTAAAAAAAAAGATACTGAAGTCTCTCATCTGGGCTTCTTTTTCGTTTCTGTTTATTTTCTATCTCTGTGGACCAATCTTGTCTTTTTCTCCGTCCACACACTGCAGTATGACTGCCACACATTTCTAGTGGTTACTTTCACAGCCTAGCCACAGGGAGAGATTCGCTAGCATTCAGAGTTCAATGCCATCTTGAGCGTGACTGAACCATCTAGAATCAGTGGGGACACCAGGATCAACCAACAGTAGACAAACAGCAAAGTCACAATGTAAGTGCCAGGGCCCAAACCCTGTGAATAAAGGAAAAGTTTCAGAAAAATGGGTAACATTTTAAGCAAGAGACACACCCCAGGATTGTTTATGTAGTCTATAATATTTTTTTAAACTTACCTAACTAACCTAAATAGAACAGAAATACTTTGAGGACCGGTACTGTATTTTATCATTAATATTTCACCACATCATTCTCAGTTTGTGCCACGTCTTAAGTGCCTAGGATTGTTTATAAAACAAAACTCTTTTTATTAAATGCTTTTGAATGAAACATTCATCAGAGTGCAAATGGATAGTCATGTTATCAGAGCTGTAAAAAAAATATTAATAAACAGAAACCTCAACTAAATAGAGTTGGGAGACCAGAAGGGGGAGCTCTGACACCCTCAACAGTAACAGAGCCCAGCAGGACTTCTTCTTTCATGGCAAGGACTCAACCAACAAAAAGCCATGGACGCTTTGTGTACTGAAGTCCTCCCAACTTCCTTTTCTTCTCTATGAAAAGTGTTCTCCTTCCACGTAGGGACTTGCATGTGGCTCGCCCTGGCTGCAGACGCTGAATTGCAATTTTCTGCCAATCCCAAATAAACCCATCTTTGCTATAGAAATATCTAGCAGTCTATTTGTTCCAGGTCAACAGAGTCTTAAGAAACTTGGGTCCATATAATAACCTTACATAGAACATTTGTGGGAGATGGGGCAAGACAGTATACATACCCACAAGACAGCAAACCCACAGAAGAGCATCTATGACCATGTACTGCAAAGCAAAGTATTTTATTTTATTGACATATAGTCGATTACAGTGTTGTGTTAGTTTCTGGTGTACAGCACAGTGATTCAGTTATATGTACAAATATATATATATTGTTTTTCATATTCTTTTTCATTATAGGTTATTACAATCTATTGAATATAGTTCCCTGTGCTAGACAGTAGGACCTTATTTATCTACCAAAGTGATTTTTTTTTAATGGGCTTTGGATTCAAGCAGACTGGAGTTTGAATAGAGGCTCTGACACTTTCTGTTTATATGATGTGGGCTATATTATTTAACTTGAAAACCTCGACAGTGTCATCTATAAAATAAAGATGATAATAATGTTCCACAGGTATATCTCAATATCAAATGAGAAAGTGTATGTAAAATGCTTTACTAGTAAGTAAAAAATCAATTTTTTCCCCTCTTCTTAACCTCCAATATAGCTTTCCTAAGTAAATTGCCCACTATGATGCTATGAAATGCTTAGAAAAATATGAGACTTACAAATTAAAGAGCAATAAGGCGATTACTGAGATTGAAAACAAATTAAGCATAAAGAATTTAAACACTTAGAACATGATGACCCTAAAATCAGTTGGTTCAAGTTCCTCATTTAAAAGAGGTATGTGACATTTACAGAACTGAAACAAAGCTCACAAAGATGCGTACTAGCTAGTGGTGGAGCTGGATTTCCTAGTGACCAATTCAGTGTTGTTTCTAAGAGTAAGTGAGGATAAAAATTGAACCTATAGAGGATGACTTTGGTAGTCAATTTGTCCTATTAATCTATATTGCCAAAATTCCGGGTTCATTTGGATGACTCAACCCAATACCCACCATTCTTAATTTTTTTAACTGAGCTGAATCCACTCTGCATCCACTTTGGTCATCCAGTCTGGTGGTTACACAGTTGACTTTTCCATCACTCAAAACTGCTCTGAAACCTTTAATCCTATAACCAACTCCACGATCATACCTTCTGATCCTTTCAGAGCTCTGATTCCCTTACCTCCACTTCATGTGTTCTTAGAGTCACCGACGTGTCCAGTGCAACAGTTCTTTCCATTTTTACCCCAGTCAGCATCTTCCCAATGTTTTCCATTCTTTCTCTTGTAGCCCAGATTCCATGAAGCTCTACAGAGTGTTTGCCAGTAATCTCAAAGTACTGTAATCAAGTCTTCCCTTATTGCTCTTTAATTTCTCATTTCCCACAGTGCTATTTCAAAAAACAGCAAACAACAAAAATAGAATCAACCTAGGAATATTCCTTCTCTGCCCCAATTCTTGGCTTCTGAGCTTTCTGGATAAAAACTCAAAATTAGGTAGATTAGTTCTGTTTGAAATGTATAGATTATAGCCTTAACGGGCCCTTTCAAGTTTCCCCTAAAAACTACTTCAAAGTCATATATCCAACTGTCCTTTCTGCAACCTCCGAGAAGCATCAAGCTTCCTGTATCATAGAGAAAGAGGCCATTAGCACAACCACTTCAATTCTCGCTGTTCCCCTCCCACCACATGTGACGTTTTCCCTCTCACGGGATGAGGTGTTTTTCCATTCAGTTTCCCCTACTGTGCTCTGTACCACATCTCTTTTGATTCTTTGAAAACCTCAGTCAGTTTTCCATCCAATGCCATGGAGAAATTATATAGCATGTAAACACAGTTAATATTTCTCATCTTAGAAATGAGATTATAGTTTCCTTTAAATCCTCTCTTTAATACCTTATTAATATGACATCAAGGAATATTACTCAACTATAAACAGGCATGAAATACTGATATGTGCTACAACGTGGATGAACCTTGAAAACATGGTGCTCAGGGAAAGAAGCCAGACACAAAAGCCACATATTAATGTGATTCCATTTATACAAAATTTCAAGAATAGGCAAATCCATTGAGACAGAAAGTGGTGGCCAGGGGCTAGAGGTAGGGAGGAATGGAAAGTGACTACTAGTGGATATGGATATTTGTGGGAGAAATAACCATGATCTAGAATTCACAGTGTTGTAAATATATTAAAAATCATTGAATAGTATACTTTAAAAGGATGAATTGTAGAGTATATGAATTCTAACTCACTAACACTTATTTTTAAAAAGTCATTACTCACAGATATAGAGAACAAACTGGTGGTTACAAGTAGGGAGAGGGAAGGGGGAGGGGCAATTAAAGAGGTAGGGGATTAACGGGTACAAACTATTATGTATAAAATGAGCCACAGGGATATATTGTACAACGTGGGGAATGCAGTCAATATTTTACAATAACTATGAATGGACTACAACACTTCAAATTGTGTATTGATACCTATAACTTACAAAACTGTACATCAACTGTACTTCAATTTTTTTAAAACAAAAAGAATCAGATAAACAGGAAAAAAAAAAGGGTCATTAGAACTTCTAATACCAATATCTTCAGACCAGCTTAGTAAATGGAACATTATTGTTTCCATCTGTAAGGAACAGACCCTTAACCAGCTTGCAACAGAACTGGCAGTAGAAAACATGACTACAATGAATCATTCAATAACTACCTAAAGAAAAATGAATCCAAGTAATAATAGACAATGAATACAATGTAAAAAATTAAAACCATTTCATTTTCCATGTCAAAATTAGACAACCATTTTATATATAAAAATTAAAACAGATACACCATATGCTATTTGAGCTTTGGGGAAAGATTATTATCTGTCATCTACATAATTCTTAGAAAAAGTTAAAACGATTACTTTAAATGAAGTATAATTTTAAACAATAGGACCTAAATAAGGTGAAATGTCTAACTAATAAAGTCCCCAGGATATTACATTGGACTTTATGTAAACTAACAGTTTTTATGAACCTACGTAAAAAGATAAAGTTTCTAGATGATGAAAATGATGATTAACTCAAAGAAATGAACTTGTTTTTTAGCATTCATTTGCATATTTATACATTTGAGACACCATTGAATGCCACTGTATACCTAGCACTGCACTGAATTCTGTTACTTACTAATGCTGCTTGTTCAGTGCATCATAGCTTCAAGGAGATAAAGTAATGAAGGGGGCCTCTTCCACAATGTAGACTCTCCTAACTGAGGGACATAGATTTCTTTTTGGCTTGGGAAATGAGGACCACTTGTCCAATAAAACAGACATCAAGACTTCAAGGAATACAAGGCTGTATTCAAGTGAATCGATTTGCCATTATAGAAAACTGTAATGGAAAAGATTTTTTATATTTTACTCCAGCCCAAATGTCTTGAAAAAGTTTGTGTGTGTGTGTGTGTGTGTGTGTGTGTGTGTGTGTGTGTGTGTGTGTGTGTGTGTTTGAATTGTAGTATTCTCAATTCTGCCAGGAGGTTGAAATGAAGAGTTACCTTTTTAATCAGTGAAGCTTATAAAGTATTCATTCTCAGAACCTCCCTGTTCAACACGCTTCCCTTTTCCATATCTGTTCACTGATTCAACATGGGATTTAAACCTGGAATTATTTTTAGTTTACAAGATTTTTTTCTCCCTCAAGACTTTTTTTCCAACCTATAACTCTCAGTTCTCTTTCTTAGGCAAAGATTACATTTTCTTTTTTTGTCTGTTATTGATAGAATAGTGAGTACCTTAACCCAAGCAGATCAGACGTTCTCTTCTGTGCTGCAGGCATGTGTTCCTCAGGGCTTTCTGCAATCATGCTGGTGCCTGTGAACCAGTGATATTGTGAGGTAGAAAGAAGAATCATTTGGCCATCAAATGTTGAATCTGTACCCAAAATTTCACCGACAGTTTTGCCCATACAGAAACTATGTATATATAAACTGATTATACTTCAATAAAATAAGTTAAACACAAAATAAAATAAAAACAAAATAAAAACAAATTAATTCATCAGATGGTAACACAAGAAGACTTATTCATAAGCAAACAAACAAACAAACAAAAAACAACAACCCAGAAACTATATTTTAATCCACATAAAATTTGGACCTCAAGGGCTCATTGACTTAACATCAAAACCCCCCAAAAAAGATTTATAAATTAAAATGTGAACATATTTATCTATGACAAGAAAAGTCTTTGTCCCGTAATCTCAGATCAGTCATCACTCAGTTCTATCCCAGAAGAGAAAGAAAATATTAAAAATTAAAACTATCCAGTGAATAAAAACACAGGGAAATAAGGAAGTTTACTTTAATTCAGTTTTCTGATTGTAAAAGTGATACTTGGCTTCTGGGCAAGACATAATATACAAGGGTCAGATTTACCTTCCTTTCCTGTGTATTTCCTACATGTCATTCAAAGCTGCATTGGGATATAACTTCCCAAAATCCTCCTTATAAAGCCCATATTCTTCTTATCTCAAAGTATTTATTTTTATTTTACTGTTATAATTCTCCATTCATTTACCTTTCCCTAGCTAGGTTATGAGGTCTCTGAAGGTAAAGACCTTATCACTTACATAGTTGTGATGCTGGCATGGAGTTGGCTCTCAGTAAATATTAAATAGAGGAAGGGATGGAGGAAGGAAGGGAGAGAGGAAGGAACGGTAGAAGGAAAGAAACTATATATGTACAGTAATGCCAAAAAAAATTCATAGTCAACAATTGTACTTTTTCTAGATTCCATCATAATTTTTCCTTCTTTTGACCTTTATATAGCTCTAAAAATTACTAACTTTTCTAACAATGACTTTAATTTAGGCTAATTCTTGCTGACATTTAGGGAAGCACATTAATCAAGAAACTATCTTTAAATCTCAATTTAGAATGGGTTGCTTCTAGAAAGGTTTCCTGAGAACTGCTGATATAATTTTTATACATGGATTTTTTTGCAATTCAACTGCAAACAAAAATTTCCTTTGGGCTTTTTGTCTTTACTCATCTCCTCTTAATAAATCTCTCAATATGTGTGATAGACTGCCATTTCCAAATTACTGCTTTTCATTCAAGCCACACATCCTTTAGCGCGCACACACACACACACAAAAGCTCTTCTTACTTTCAAATTGTTATTTTTCTGAATTCCACAGGAGTATTTTTGCATTTAAAAATTGGCATTGAGATAGAGGAGTTCATGCTAAAATTCCTGAAAAAAATTAAATGGTTAACCATAAAATTTAAAATCCTAAACCACTAGAAGATAAATTTAACATTTAATATTTTAAAAGACAACTTTCTTAGCTTTGATGGTAAATTATTGAAAGAAATAATAAGAAAATGTTTAACATTTAGATGAAAAATAATAAAGAACTTCTTGAGAAAATTTCTTTATAAGTACATCAGATGGATATTTAATAATCAAAATGTAAATGTGATCAAATTAAATCCCAAAAGTTGATTTGATAAAAATTTTAAGAGGTGGGTGGGTATAGCTCAGTGGTAGAGCAGGTGCTTAGCATACATGAGGTACTGGGTTCAATCCCCAGTACCTCCATTAAAATAAATAAATAAACCTAATTACTCCCCCTAAAAAAATTAAAAGCATAATTACAAAACATACATAACATCAGTCAGTCTACATATAAAAAGTATATATATGTGAACTGAAATGCTTATAATGCAGGTAGAACTGAAAATTAGTGTAGCACTTCAGGAGACAATCTAGAAAGAGTTATTCTCCAGTGAAGACATACAAATGGCCAACAGGCACATGAAAAAATGCTCAATATTGCTAATTATCAGAGAAATGCAAATGAAAACTACAATGAGGTATCACCTCACACCAGTCAGAATGGCCATCATTGAAAAGTCCACAAATGATAAATACTAGAGAGGCTGTGGAGAAAAGGGAACACTCTTACACTTTTGGTGGGAATGTAGTTTGGTGCAGCTGTCATGGAAAACAGTATGGAGATTCCTCAAAAAATTAAAAACTTACCATCAGATCCAGCAATCCCACTCCTAGGCATATATCCAGAGGCATATAACCTTAGTTCAAAAAGACACATGCACCCCAATGTTCATAGCAGCCCTATTTATAATAGCCGAGACATCGAAACAACCTAAATGTCCATCAACAGATGACTGGATAAGGAAGAATCGTGGTATAATTATACAATGGAATACTGCTCAGCCATAAAAAAGAACAAAATAATGCCATTTTCAGCAATGTGGATGGACCTGGAGATTGTCATTCTAAGGGAAGTAGGCCAGAAAGAAAAAGAAAAATATCATATGATATCACTCATATATGGAATTTAAAAAAAAAATACAAATGAATTTATTTACAAAACAGAAAGAGACTCACAGATATAGAAAACAAACTTATGGTTACCAACGGGGGAAGGAGGTGGGAAGGGATAAATTGGGAGTTCGAGGTTTGCAGATACTAATATATATATAATAGATAAACAACAAGTTTATACTGCACAGCACAGGGAACCATATTCAGTATCTTAACTATAAGATATGTAACTTACTGTGAAAATGAATATGAAAATGATTATATGTATGTTCCTATACGACTGAAGTATTGTGCTGTACACCAGAAATTGACAAAACACTGTAAACTGACTATGCTTCAATAAAAATATAAATGACTAACTCAATAAATAAAATGAAAAAAAAAACCTCTTCAGCAAAGTGAAAAATAATGTAATGTTAATTGAAAAAGTTGGATATGCCAAGTTCTACAGTGTTATACTGAAACACCATTATATATCTATGTTGAAATTATATATGACCATGGGCAAGATCTAGAAGAAAACATGAGAAATCTAAACGTTTGATTTGTTGGAACAGCATAATCATAGGTTATTTTTCAATTGATACATTGGTTTAGATTCCTGGTTATACAGTATACTTTGTGCAAGTTTTTTTAAACAACAGAAAGCTAAACTTAAAGAATTCTTGCTTGGTGAATTTCTTGATGTCAGGCTAGACGGTTTGTATGGCTATGGTTGCCAGATTTAGCAAATAAAACTTCAGGACTCCCAGTTAGATCTGAGTTTGAGATAAACTAAATATATTTTGTTTGTAGATTTTTTTAAATTTGGTTGACTTTTACAGCTGTTCACAAAAATGCCTCAAAAAGAATTGAATGCCCTACTTTTTTACTATAAATATTCCCCTTTAAATATTTGGGACATGATTTTACTACAAAAGTATTTGTTGTTTATCTCAAATTCAAGTTGAACTGAGTGTTCTGGATTTTATCTGGCAGCCCACCTTGTGTAGTTTAGGACCCTTTACCCACTCTAACCATTAACCATTCTTATTAAACAGTTATGCTCCAGTATGAGAAGTGAAGTTGGGGAGGGGGCAGATGAAGCAATCATTAGAAGAAGCAACTTTGGCTTTTTAGAAGATATAAAAATGTTTAATTTAACGTCATAACACATCGTCTAGGAAATCCTGACTTTATCCGTGAGGGTCAGGACTAAGAACAGATCCTGAAACAAAATAGAGATAAAGATGGACGAGATCAGAGTAGACAACAGGGACCATTATTTCCCAAATTTTCAAGCACAGGTCAACTGCCTACAGCTAATCTACAGAATAGAATCTGGTCTATCCCCAGTAACAATTCCTCATATTGTACAGTTTATATTTTTAAAACACCCAGCTAGAGAAAGAAATGGGAGAAGATCCAGAATGGTCCAGGAACCACTGTCACTGATGGATCTAATCAATTCTTGCCATATTTTTCACTTTTATCAACAATATGTTCATGGTCCTCTATGGCTGGATAAATGGCAGTGCATAAGTCTTTCTGGATTATAGCTTTATTAGCTAATGAGATGTTTTATTGAAATTTTATGTCCATTTCCTTCCTGATATATTATAAATCTCAGCATTTTTACTTAGAGATGTAAATGGCCCAGGCAAAAGGATCCGCTACAAGAAGAACTCTAAAGCAATAATCAGCTTGTGATGTTGAAAGCCTGGAATGAATGCTAGTGTAACTGAAGCTTAGGAAACGAAAGGAAGAGTGACAGAAGATGAGCATGGAGAGGTAGATGGGGGCTAAAATCCTGGACAAAGTGTTTTGATACCATCTAAAGAGCCATGGGCAGCCTCTGGAAGGATACAGAGAAAGGATTGATATAGTCTGATTTTGGAGAGCTGGCATGGATTAATTTCCATTAATTACGAGTGATTTTTACCATTCTCTTTTGTAACTATTGCCATGAACAAGGGCTACAGAGCAGTTATTCTAAACATGGAATTGTGAGTTTTTGGCAGACATCCCTCAACATTCAACTGGCTTGTATTTAATAGTCCTGTGCAGTATTTGAACTCAACTTGATACTTAGGCCAACATTTTGCAAATAACGTGTTGCTGAGTCCAAACTACTACAATAGCCTCTTAAATTAATTCGTGTTTCCATTTTGGCTTTTGCCCGCATACAACCCAGTCAACACCCATGAGTCAGTATAATTTTTAAACATCAGTCAATCAAATCACATAATTTTCCTGCTTAAAACTTCCAATGTGGAGACTTCCGGGTTTCTTCCCAGGATGTGAAGACCTGGAAAGAACATCACTCTCAACCATACATTGCAAAAAAAAACTAAGCAAACTTGAAGTTCATGGCTTTGAACCCATCAGGTGTAGAAGGCAAGGTATATTCATTGTTAGGCTTAAAACTGAATTATCTCAGTCTCTACTGTCCTACAGAAACTATCCAGCTTTCCACAAAATTATGAGGCATATTAAACAGCAACAAGGTACAACATATTGCCAAAAGGCAAAGCAATCAATACAACCATACCCAGGTATGACACAGATGTTGAAACTACTTGACAGGGAACTTAAAATAACTATGACTAATGTGTTAATGGCTTCTTATTAATTCAAGATCAGATGGGAAATGTCACCAAGGAGTGGAAGGAAAGAAGGGAGCGAGGGAGGAAGGAAGGAAGGAGAGAAGGAAGGAAGGGATGAGGGGAGAGAGGGAGGTAGAGAGGGAGGGAGGGAAGGAGGGAGAAATGAAGTGAGAGAGAAAGAAAGAAATGCTAGAAGTGAAAAGTGGTAAGATCAATAAAGAATGCCTTTGTAGACATGACACAACTGAGAATAAATTCAGTAAATTTGAAGTCAGTAAACATCTAAAATTTTTAAAAGCCCTCAAAACTCAACAATAAAAAAGCAAACAACCCAATAAAAAATGTAATAAATGTTTGGACATTTCACCAAGGAAGATACACTGATGGCAAATAAGCACATAAAAAGAGGCTGGATATTTTTAACATAAATTAAAACCACAATAAGGATACTACCAAGTACATTTTAGAATGGCTCATATTTTTTTTAATTGAGAATGTCATGTACTTGGAAGGACAATGAATAGCTGGAACTCTCATGCATTGCTAGTGAGAGTACAAAATGCTACAGCTACTTTGGAAAATAGTTTGACATTTTCTTAAAAGTTAAGCACATACTTACCATATGACCAGCAATCCCATTTCTAGGTATTTACCTCAGAAAAATGAAAACTATGTTCATATAAATACCTTTCCATGAATATTCATCGTTTTTATTTTTAAACTGTAAAAACTGGAACTAACAGATATTCTTCAAATGGTAAATTGGTGAACTTTCATCCATTCAATACAATACTACTCAGCAATCAAAAGGAATGGACTCGATTCACACAGTATGGATGAATTTCACATGCATTATGCCAAGTAAAAGAAGCCATATCTAAAAGCTACATAATATGTGACACCATTTATATGGCATTCTGTAAAAGGCAAAACTACAGGTAGGGAAGTAGATCAAAGGTTGTCAGAGGCTGAAAGAGAAGGAAGGAGTTGATTCCAAATGGGCAGTGTGAGGCATCTGGGGGATGATGAAGTGTTGTGCTTCATGACTGCAGAGGTCAACACAGGACTTCATCCATTTGCCAAAATCCACAGGACTGTATACCACAAAGAGTATATTTTACAGTATCTAAATTAAAAAAAAAAACTTTCCAATAGCCTCTACAACACTTTAAATAAAATTTAAGTTCATTTTCACGTCCTATAAGGCTTTGCACATTGTTTCTTCTGCCTGTCTTCAACCTCATCTCATTGTTCACTAAGCTACTGTCTCACAGTTCTTAGTAAACTGCATCCTTTTCCATTTCATGCTGTTGCACGTGCTATCAAATCCCTGGAACATCCTTTATCGCAGGTCTTTGGTGGGTCCCTTCCTTCCCTCCACATCTCAACTTTAACGTCAACTCCAGAGACCTTCCTCAACATCCAGTTAAAGCGGGCTTTTCACGTATCTTTCCTTCCCTCTATGACATTTCCCTGTTTAGTAAACATCACACAGCTATCAGAATCTGAAATTATCTTGCTCATTTGTTTACTGAGTTCTGTTTTGCCTTATTTGTTGATTGTCTCTACCTCTAGAATACAAGCTCCAGGGAGGAAGGGGTTACTTTCCTTTTTCACAAATAGAAAATGCCTGGAATATAATTGGTACTTGATAAGTATTTGTTAAGTGAATGACTGAATTTTAAAGCTATTATGTAAAACCTTCTGACCCAGTTCCTCCAAATGTCTCCCAGGCAACCCTAGACTTTTATAAAAAACAAAGAAAAAAGAAGAAAAAGAATTGGCTTGTATGTAAGTACAGCATTTCTGGAATGGGGTGGATTGTTAATTAATTGAGCAAATCATTTTTAAAAAGGCTATTGAGCAAGATCGTAAATCTCTACAGTAGCCTTAAGGCACAGGGTTTTGCTATAATTTTGTCTGAACATGGATTCATTCATTATTGGACTGTGGGAGTGCTTGCTTGAGAACAAATACACTCAGATACAGATTACTTTTTATCTGAAAAAACAATAATACTATAAATCTCATTGTGAGAGACGTAAGAGCAGAAACTATTTTGTTTTCCCTATCATGGCATTTCAGATGTTTAGCACAGACCCATGCACACAGTAGTAGCACAATAAATGTTTGATGCATGCATTAAATAATGGATTAACACAATCCCTCTATAGACAAACCCAATGTACAAATGTACAGCATGATATAAAGAAATCACATTAGAAGAGATGGGTTCTCCTGCCAGGCTTTCCACTAATTAGTGGTGTGACCTTAACCTTTCTGATCCCCAGTTTCTGGAGAATAAAGGAGCTGAGTTAGATGGCTTCTCATGTCCTTTCCTTTTTTTTTTTTTTTTTCTATGTTGTGTTCAGAAATTCATTGTAAGACAGCATTTAGAACCAGAAAGCTTTTTCCCAGCAGTCAATATTTTCAAGTGAAACAAAATCTCTCAACTACCCCCAAAGAAAAACCTGGTTTATCCTGAATTTAATGTGTTAAAACAAAGTAAAATGTATGTGTGTGTTAAAGAAAAAACAAAAAAACAAACAAGCATTACAACTATAGAATTGAATAAAACTGAAAAACAATAGAATTGAATATAGCTTATCTCATTGAACATAGTGTATCTTGAAAGCAGCTCCTAGAGGCAAAGTAATTTTAATTAGTAGAGAATGAATTGGTAGACGAAAACTATTTTAGGAATTCTGAAAATGTTCTGAGCATTTTCAAGGCCTTTTACATCCTGATGACACTGTTTTGCTTATTATATTATTATACCTACTGTTTCAAAATGTGTGACTTTTCTTCTTCTAATAATAATGTACCTGTCATAAATTTTATGCTTAACAATTGTGTTAAGTTCTTCTTTGACCTTCTAAATTGAAGAGAGAAAGATGAAGATGATTATACATTTTCCCAAGGCGGGAGGCAGGAGTGTGAAATGGGCAAGGAAGAAGGGATTAAAGACACAGTAACAGCACGTGTTGGGCTTAAGAGAAAGTGACTGTTAAACGAGGAATGAACTCAGCCTTGGGCTTTGGGGGAAAAGCAGTGGGATCAGTGGGATTACTGGGGACAAAGGAAACAAAAGGTAGGAAGGAGACATTGAGTCAAATCATTCACCCCTCCAGTGTCCATTTGCTGAGGACACCTTGGGTGGTTTCTAAGTGGACTAGAAGGTGGTACAGAGCTGCTTCAGGGCAGGTGATCAGAAACAATTCTCCCTTTCTTGTTCTTTAAACATGTGTACCTGATCCCTGCAAAGCTGGGCTTCCTGTCTTCCTGTGCTGTTAGTTTGGTCTGTTTGTCATCTCATCGATTCATAATAGCACTACCTCCTATTTACTTTGATATCATATAAAATATAGCCAACTTCCAGAGTCAGATAGCATTTTTGTTAACTTTTGAAAAATTTAAATTCTTGCGTTATCTCCCTCTAATAGATTATATGATGTAAATAGACAGAGTTCATTTACATCGTATAATTATGACTGTACAGCTGCCAGGCTACTGTGACTTCTAGAAGAAAACAGCCCTGAACAGTCTAAATGACAACCTCTTTGTTGACAAAGTAGCTTCTGATGATATGGAAATAATAGCCATGGTCCAAATAATACATCATTTGGTTGGAAATGTATTCCAAATGAAAATAAAAACAGTGCTACGTGGTCTGGTAAAAACCATAAGGAATCTAAATTTTGTCAGCTCCCTCCCTCCTCTTTGAAGGAGTCTCAGGTGATATTCCTCCCTGTGTGGACCACAGATCACCTGCACCCAAATCACCTGGGACCTTGTTAAATGCAGATTCCTGAAATCTACCCTCAGTTGCAGAATCAGAGTCTTTGCAGACGAGCCCGATAGTCTGAATTTCAGCAAGCTTCCTGCAGTCCATTTGTGTTCACGAAAATGTCAGCATCTCTAGTGGAAGGCAGGATCCCATTGTGTCAGAGTTTGGCAACCACAAAGAACACTGTCCTTCCTCTCTCCCCTCCACCCCTCGCGGTGCTTCCAGGCTTCTCTTGCCAATGACATAGATCAGATGCTTCCAAGTACTCGAAAGCCCAAAGGTTAATGAGGCATCTCATTCATATTTCATGATTGCTGTTTGCCCTTCTCTGCCTCTGGGACGCACAATGGAAAAGTGCAATCAATAGAATAATATCAGAAGCACCAGACAATTAGAAGATACTAGAAATAATCCATGGACTCCTCCTGTGTTTAAAGCAAATGCCCTGAATTAACAAATGATCTACAGAGATCGTTATTTCGCTAGAATTTCCCAGTGTGTGTGGAGGAGGCGGAGTAAGGGGTTGGAATAAATATACCAAACCCTAGGAATAAATAGCACCTACCAATTTCCTTTTTCAATATCCCATTCTCCAAACACCTGTTTTCATACTGTCTCCCTGTTCCTTGTCATTGAGACCATCATTCTGTGACTTTGTTCTTTGTGTTTACAGACTAGTCAGAGCTCTTTACTCGCAGGCTAATATGCTCACACATGCGACCATTATGGAAAAGACAGGAGAAATTCAATATGTCTGTAGTGAAAACTAATGCCTCTGACATTCACTTGCTAAACTCTCTAAACCGTTGCTACATTTTAAAGCTCATTTATTGGGTGAGATTTTTTTCTAAAACCTTTTGGGAGAGGGGTTCTTTATTAATTACTGTTCTTTGCATTTCGTCTTCTCTGGTTTCCTTTAGCTGATCTATAGAGCCATTTGTTTCCTGTTTTTAAGTTGATTTATAATAGTAATAGAAACCACTGTGGAGTAGATAAAGTATTCCAGAAATTTTGTATGCATTATTTTTAAACCTTAAACAGGTATTTTCCAAAAATATAGTATTTGGAGCTCTAAAAGTTTTTTAAAAAAATAGGATTTGGGGATTAGGTAATTTAGGAACTGCTTCCAACTGCTTCCTGCCTTTAGGATTCTCAAAACACATGCACATATTAAATCATCGGAGGAAGTCTACAGTGGAAATAAAAAGCTGCAAAACTATTTATCCTGGAGTTTCTTATGTTAACTTGACCGTGGAACTTTTTTTTTTTTAAGTGAAATCACTTTGGAAAATGCTGCATTAGATCATATTTGAAAAAACCATATTATTGTTATTATAATCTTACTTTAAATAAGGAACACTGAGGCAGTAAAAAGATAAGATGTTTTGCCCAAAGCCATACAACCGAGTGGCAAAGCTGAATTCAAATAAATCCAACCCAAATATCCTCTTTGTTTCTGTCACTTCCACTATGTTCTTTCTCTTTAATTCCCAAATCATTTCTAAAATTCTGCGAATTCAAAGAAGGAAACTCATCTCTGCCAAAAGATATTGTATACCAAGGGAAAATTCTCATTTAGCAATTATCCATAATACCTGTAAGATAAAGCAATTTAAAATATTTTTCCTTGTTAGATATTGTTTATATAATAATGAAATGTAAGCCATTAGTATACAACATCATTTTGCTCTAGAGTCATTTTTAGTGTTAAATTTTAGGACAAAATTTCTGAAGTCACAGTTCATCCCAAGCAATTTTTAAAGAGTTGGAGACATTGAGGCAGAATTTAGCAAGAAAGCATACCTCAGAGCAGGTCATCAAGGAAAAGCTTCCTCAAAAAAAAAAAAAAAAGGTTTGGGAGGAAGGAAGTTGGGAAGGCAGGGGAGGGAGGGATGAAAGAGAACAGAAAAGTTAAGTAATTAAATTTGGGATAAGTGAGATGGGGAGAATAAGATTTGGACTTCATGAGATCAGGGGACACAGTTCCTCACTTGTAGGAAACTCTCCTGCAGACATTTTTGCCCAGGGAGGTCAAAGTGACAATTACAAAAGTGTCAATACTGCATCGTTCATAATAAAAAAATTAGAAACAACTTATGCCCCAAATAAGGAAAAGTTTAAATAAATTAAGGTATGGAATATCGAGGCAGATTTATATGAACAGATTAGAAACAACTTATGCCCCAAATAAGGAAAAGTTTAAATAAATTAAGGTATGGAATATCGAGGCAGGTTTATATGAACAGATAGGAAATAACTACACGATAGTTTATTTCCCATTAAAACAGGGTCGCAGAATAATATGTAGAGCATGATCCCAAATTGTGAAGGGGGAAGGTGGAAGCACGGATGTGAAGGAGGTTGGGAGGGAGCACCTTGCTCGCACTCCCATATTTGTCATTGTTTATATTTAATAGCAATAGGCATGTAATCCCAGATTAACTTTACTTATTTAAAAGGGATTTTAAGGTGGAGGGATATAGCTCAGTGGTACAGAACATGCTCAGCATGCGTGAGGTCCCAGGTTCAATCCCCAGGACCTCCACTGAAAAAAAAAAAAAGGTGATGTGAAAAATAATTTTAAGAAACCAACCAAGCAGAAATTGTATGTAATGCAGGCAGTCGACTGTAGAAAACAAAGCATCATTTGTATCCAGACAACCCAAATTAAACTATAATCCTGCAACCCATTATCTGGATAGCTTTAATATTTCCCTAAATTTATCCAAGCCTTTACTTCATCAACATAAAATAGGGACAATTAACATATGTCTTTCAGTATTCCAAGGCTTGGAGGTGATGTATATAAAAAGTGCCCAAGAGATGGTATTTAATAATAACAGCAAATCACTTTGATGAATTAACAGTATATTGCATATTTTATTGTATGTTTTTCGGTATCTCGTTTCATTTATCCATTGCTAGATGCAAGTCCTTTAAAAAATACGTTGTGACTCGTACTCAGTTCTCTGTCTCCTTTGCCATATTTACTATCCACTACCTGGTATCATAGAATATTGCACATTGGGGAAATAAAATAGAATTATGCAAATTTTAGAGCTGGAAAGTATCTAAGTTTACCTAGTTCAGTTTCCAAATTTGCTACAGAGAGAGCAGTTGCTTGTCACAATTAGCTCATTTAATTCTTCAGATTTATAGTGTGTATCCGAAAGTATTGGCTCACATAAGTGTATACAACCATTATGCGATGTTGAAATCTGTCCTCTTGGGAAATCTTTGCACTTAATTCACACGGGTGAGCTTCATTTCCTGGTAAGGAGGTGACAGTGTCAGAACACAGAATATTTGAGAGTAGGCATGTCTGAGAACTACCACTGCTTAAACAAACTTTGAGAAGACAGAGTTGTTGGGGGTGGGACAGATGAGAAGACTGGTACAAGAAACAAACTTCCCTTATTTGGCTGTTCTCCAAATTCATTGCATCATGTGACCTAAAAATAACCTCTTGCGCCTGCTTCGGTGCACATGTATGTTAGACTGTGATGCTGTCCAAAGCCGTGAGGGTGGGGAGCGCTAAGGTGATGAAAAAAATCTACCTTCTTGGCGTTCCTGGTACCCACATCGATGCAGGGTCATTGGAATAGTATGGAATATTTTTCGGTAGCAGCATTTCAGTGTTACATTAGTACACTTCAGGTTTTGTGCATTTCACTGCAGATAAAAATGACAATGGAGGTAAATCTCTTAACAAAGTAGGTGTTTCATATTTAAGGGCCAGAGGGTTAACTCACTATGAAGTGAATTGTTTTACTTTGGGCAATGAGCAGTATAGAAAGCATAGCCTTTTCTACTGTAAGATATTTTTAGTAATACAAAATACGTATAGAAAATAACGTAACGGACCAGGTGTGCTGAAAGAACAAACAAAATATTACAGATATAAATGTTGCTCCTCTCTCCTTTTCCAGTGGTAATCACTACCCTGAATTTGGCATTATTCATCTCTTTCGTGTTTTAATACTTTGACTATAAAGTGTATATCTTTAAACTACATAGTGACGTTTGCAAGTAGCCAAAGTACATATAAATTATATCATTCTTTATAGGGGCTTATATGTCTTGTATTATTTGTTTAAAGCTTTGTTTTCGAGATTTGTACAATATTAATACACATAGTTCCGATTTATTCACTTTAATTGCTATTAGTATTAAACACTTGTAAGAATATATTGCAATTTTTCCATTCTTTTATGGATGGGTATCTGTTATTTTCAGTTTAATTGCAAACAACTTAGTAATTCATATAAATTCATATATGTAGTTCTTATACATATAATTCTTATGTATATTTCTTACATATATAAAATTCTTTACATATGAGAACTATATTTTTATATATATATCAATACATATTGATATATAAATATATATATCTCCTTCAACTCATATATAAATAAATATCTTTATCTATATATCTATATCTATATCTATAGATCTATATCTCCTTCAGCTCATAGGCATGAGTTATCTAATTGCTAGTTTTAGGGTCATCTTGAGCCTTGCTAGATATTGCAAAATTGTTCTTCAAACTCATATTCTGATTTATACTCTAATTATATACATAAGAATTTTTTTGTTGTTCTAACATCTTCACCAATACATGACAGGGTCCAACTTTATAATTTTAAAAGAGTCAGTTTTCCTTTTCCTTAAGTATTTATTATGTTACTGAAATTTATTTTGGTTTTTTGCCATATATTTTGCAGATAACATCAGGTAAAAGAGAAATGAAAAAGGAAATTGGGATAAAGTACAAAATAATAATGATAAAACTTTGAAGGACTTCTAAGTATAAAAATGAGGAAATATTAGACATCTATCTTAAGGACTTTAACATAAGTTGAAATATAAATTCCCATTGCAAATTCAGACCAAAAGAACTCTCCCAGATGAAGTCCCTTAATGCTTTGTACACGGTACACACTTCCATGATAATTACAAATCTCTTATGACATTATACAATACAGACTAGCTAAAAATGGTAAAAGTAATTTTTTCCTGTGCTTACTATTTTAAAAACATGTTAGAACGTAATGATATGTTTGGGGTTTTATCTGAACGCTTTTTGTTTACTGACTTTGAATAGCTTTTTAGGCAACACTCACATTTCTTGTTTTCATCCTTCGTTTGTTATTCACAGTTACAAAACTCTTCTAAAGCTCTGTGATCTAAAGAAGGTCGAGAATAAGTATCTCCTTTCGCTGGACAATTAGGAGCCCATAACTGTGAACTTCCTATTGAATGCCAGACTTCATTCAAGGTGTTCTCACTTGGGTTTTTCAGACTGATACTGATTTCCGTCTCCAATGCAGTGTCTTTTCATGTAGTAACACCTTAAGCAGAGGAGAGATTTGGAAAGAATTTGAATTTTTATCCGTTGAATACTTGTTTTCAAAACTTTCACATATATCATTCCTTTCCTTCATCTCAACTGAGCAGGGCTAAATCATTTTCCCTCAGAATTATGTTTCATATTGTAGGTTCAGGATTTCAAATAAGAAAGGGAATGCGTCAACCATCACAATAATTTAGAGGAAGAAGTGTCAAGGAAGGTAAAAGACAGCCCCTCCCAACTTCCCAGGGGTTCTATGGGGGTGGGGGCAGGTAACCCTTTCATTAGTTTGCCATAGTCTATGGCCTTGCAGGTTGACAGTGTTGGTTTCTCAGCACAAAGATGGGGACAATCACATTAACCGAGCTTATAAAGCTAACATAAAAATAAGAATATGGAATAAGTGAAGAAATTCAAAATTGATACAGGCTCAAGCTTGAGCATCACAAAAATGTCAGGGGTAAGAAGAAACCATTTAAGAATCCTAATTATCTTCCAAGAGGTCCTGCAAGATGCTGTATCTATTGAAGAAATTAAAGTTAAATATAAAGTCCCTCCCATAAATAAAACTTCATGATAGCTTCATAGATGAACTGTACCACCCAATTAAGGAGCACATAATACCAATGCTACACTCACTTCCAAAAGATCGAAGAGGCGGGAACACTTCCTGACTTATTTTATAAAGTCAGCATTATCAAAATACTAAAACTATACAAAAACATTACAAGGAAGGAGAACTAGAGACTAACATCACTCATAGCATAGATGAAAAAGTTCTAAATGAATTTCAGCAAATTGAGTCCAACAATATATAAAAAAAGATAATCCATCCTGGTTAAGTGGGGATTCTTCCAGAAATTCAAAGCTGGTTTATGTTCAAAAGTCAGTTGATGTATCAACTGATGAGTGGTAAGTAAAATGTGGTGTATCCACACAATGGAAAATTACTCAGCCAGGAAAAGAAATGAGGTTCATGCTACAACATGGATGAAACTTAAAGATGTTATGCTAAGATAAATAATCCAGTCACAAAAGACCATGTATTATATTATTCCATTTATAGGAAATATCCAGAAGAGGCAAACATGGACACAGGAAATAGATTAGTCATTGCCTAGGACTGGGGACTCAGTTGAGAGGGAATTGGAAGGAAATGGGGAGTGATTGCTAAAGGGTACAGGATTTATTTTTGGAGTGATAAAAATGGTCTAAAATTGGCAAGGGTCACACAGTTCTGTGAATGTGCTAAAAACCATTAAATTATATGCTTTAAATGGCTGAACTGTGTGACATGTAAGTTGCATCTCAACAAAGCTGGTTAAAAGTGATCAGCGTAATTTCCCATATTAACAAACTAAAAGAGAAAATCATGTGATCATCTCAATAGAGGAAGAACAAGCATTTGCCAAAACTCATTTCTCATAAAAACTTCAGCAAACTAGGACTAGGAGGGAATTTTCCTGCTTGATAAAAGGCACTTAGGAGAAAGCTACAGTTAACATCCTACCGAATGTATTCCCCCTAAGATTACATCTGTGTCTGTCATACACACCAGTGAGGAGAAAGTTAAGTCAAGAGCTGCACGTTGTCTGCTTAGAATCTTGATCCAGTTGGATGAGTTTTGAAAAGATGACACTGGATTTCTACTTCAAAAATATAATCGAGAATATTAGCATTTTAGGAACAAGAAATACTTACAATCTGCTAACTGACATTCTTCTATTAATAAGTTAAGTGGTCTAAGTTGCCCAAACAAGTATACATTTTTCCCACTATTTGCAATGGAAGTATTTTTGATTGAAGTATAAAACACATACTTTGAAAAATTTATACTTTTTGGAAAAGTCTATTTTGGGGGAAGGAAGGAAGGGGGCGCTCATGACTGTTTTACCAGTGTGCTTGGTGACTAAGATGTATATTTTGAACTCAGTTTATATGGAGAAAAAAACTGAAGGATAATGATTTTTACAAAAACAAAACAAGCGTTGTTAGCACTTTTTTATTGTTGTTATGATTAATCTTTTACAGTTTTGCTTTTGTTTTTTAGTAGTTGTTTGGGCCACCAGGAAAGATGTGTTTTCCTGAGCAGTTGGGTGTTTTCTGGTTCGGTTTTTTTTTTTATTTTAATCCCACAGGACACTATGAATTGTGTGATCCATTACATTTCGTATTTAGGTTGGTTGCTTTTAGTATCTATGCACAACCATGCACCTGAAATTTGTGTGGGAAAACATTCATCCTCATTTCATTTTATTTTTTCTACTCCGATTTTCACTCTGTCCCGATTTTGTCAACAATTTATTTTATATTTTAAGCTGATGACCCCCTGAGATCATCCTATCATGTGAGTTTCACATGCTATTACCTCAGAATCCAACCCAGTCTGCTGCCGTAAACAGTCCTTTTTACTCTCCCCAGATATTAGAGAAAGACAAAAAGAAGTGGAGATGTATACAAGCCCTTACATCTCTTTAAGGCAAGGATGCCTCTCAGTTTCTGTTTACAGCCAGTTGACTCAGGGTGTAGACAACCCTGCTTTCGTGTCCTGTGCTAACACTTTCTGTACAGCAATACCTAATGTAGGGCACTGCTCTGATTTTTTCCATTCCTTTAAGATAACACTGACATAGGGCTGTTATTATAGTAAACAGTTACTTCTCTGGAGAAAAGGGGGCTCTCTGTGCCCACAGATTAGGCCAAAATAAATACTTGTCTATTTCATGCCATTTTGTAAAAGCTTTGATATCCTTTCCCATATAAAGCAAGTATATTAATATACAGTTAAAAATCTATCTCTGTTTATGTTATATTGCTAATGTGCAAATCTGTACAAAAGTTAAAAAAAATCCAGAAAGACTTCTCTCCTCAATTATTTTCTGGAATGAAAAAAATAGGGCCAAAAATAAAGATGTCACCATTCTGCCAAATGATAATCTGAAAATCCTAAATATTGGTGGAAAGTGGAGCATCAAGACTCAAACGCTGCTGTTGGAAGTGTAAACTGGAACATACACTTCAGAAAGCAGTTAAGAAGTGTCTTGTAAAGTTGAACTTCCACATATCCTCTGACTTAGTAAGTCCACTTCTAAGAAGATAGCCTAGTCGTACTGTCCAATACAGAAGTCACTAACCACAGGTAAAAAATTTTTATATTTTTAATTTTAATTAGAATTAAATCACTCAGTTGTAATAAGCAGACTTAATGACCAGATCTTGGTCTCTAATACCATTTTTGAATAAAAGGAGCCAGGATCCTTGGACAGGTGGCTTATTCTAGAATTGGGGCAAGAAATATTCAAGATGAAATTGGAGCATCTTGAAGTGAGAGGAAGCAAGTGCTAAACACAGACACACATAGACACATACACAGACACACACACACACACACACACACACTCTGATGGGAGTTAGGAAGCAACTGAAAAAGCTGCTTTTTGGTCCCAATGACCAAAGCTGGAATAATTTGAGGAAGAAACTAAACTAAACTGAATGATAACCCAAAGTATAAAATAAATATCCAAGAGTCCATACTGATATGAATTGATTACTGAATCAAAAAGTAAATGGGGGAGAAACAACAAGGACCTACTGTATAGCATAGGAAACTATACTCAATATCTTATAATAACCTATAATGGAGAAGAATCTGAAAAAGAATGTGTGTGTATATACATGTACATACACAAACACACACATATATATGTATGTATAACTGAATCACTTTGCTGTGCACCTGAAACTACACAACATTGTAAATCAACTCTACTTCAATTGGAAAGAAAAAAATAAATGGAGGAGAAAAGTCAAATCTTACTTGCAGAAGAATTCTAAAGAATCCCCATTTCATAAATGTGGGCTGCACATAGTGACTTCGTTGCAAAAAATACAGTAAGGAAAGGTGGGAGGTGGTGGGGAGGAAGGGAGGGAGAGTAAATTGCACAGAGGAGAAACCTGACAGACACCACCTTAGCCAAGCGAGCAAGGTCAGCGTCAGTCAGCAGGGATACGTCGTGCTGATGGCTTTTGTAGTGTGGACCCTGGGTGTGGTGTGGTTAATATGTCACTCTCCCTCTGCTGTCTTCCTCCCCCAAACCCATAACTGCAGCCTAATCATAAGGAAAACATCAGAAAATCCCAACAGAAAAACACTATACAAAACACATGACCAGTATTCCTCAAAATTGCCATGGTCATCAAAAACAAGGACAATCACAGGAATTGTCACAGTCAAGAGGCACTTAAATTGACTTGCTGGCTAAGCGTGAGATGTATCCTAGATGGTATCCTAAGACAGAAAAAGGACATCAGGGGAAGATATTATGAGTAAATTATAGCTTAACACAAGTGAGTATCAGTTAGGTATGGGCTTAATGTGTCAATGTTGGTTCATTAATTGTTAACAAATGTGCAGTACTAATGTAAGATGTTGAAAACAGGAGACAGTAGGTGAGAGATATATGGGAATTCTCTGGGCTATCTTAAGAATTTTCAGTAAGTCTAAAACTGTTTTATAAACTGAAGTTTTTTTTAAAGAAGAGATATAATCAGAGAAACAAATTACCAGTAAAAACACATGAGGAAATCCTAGATAACGTGTACTAGCCCCTTTCCCATTAATCTTTGCATCATAATAACAAATTTATTTCAACACTCCATGGATTGATTTTTCTTAGAAATTAAGTGCACAAAATTCATTTTTAAAAATTAAGTTAGCCATAGTTTATTTTCTATGTCCATGAGTCTATTTCTGGTTTGTAAATCAAATTTGTATCTTTTTAGATTCCATATATAAGTGATATCATCTGATATTTGTCTTTCTCTGTCTGACTTACTTCACTTAGTATGATAATCTCTAGGTCCACCCATGTTGCTGCAAATGGCATTATTTCATTCTTTTTATGGCTGAGCAGTATTCCATTGTATATATATAAATATACATATATATATATTTTTATATATACCACATCTCCTTTACCCATTCCATATGCATGCATATCTACAGAAAACAAACTATAGTTCATTAGAAAGTGGGGGGAGGGATAAATTAGGAATTTGGGATGAAAAGACACACACTACTATATATAAAATAGATAAACAACAAAGACCTACTGTAGAGCACAGGAAACAATATTTAATTTCTTGTAATAATCTATAAAGGAAAAGAATCTGAAATATATATATATATCTGAATCACTTTGCTGTACACCTGAAACTAACATTGTAAATCAACTACACTTCAATAAAAATAAAATTTAATAAAAATAATAAATAAATAAAAATTAAGTTAGATAAGAAATCCAGTTTCTCAGCGTACTAGCCACATTACAAGTGCTCAAAAGCCCCATGTGGGTCTTAGCTGTGATGACACAGAGTGTAGACAGAACATTTCCATCAATGCAGAAATTTTGGTTAGACAGCGCTGCTCTGGAGAAACTCTTACAAGTGTGTTCATATGATGTATAAGAATCTTCACAGGAGCATTGCTTCTGATTTTTAAAAATTATAAAAACAAAACCAAATGATGTCTATCAACAGAGAAATGAATAAATCATGACATAGCCACAAAGTAGAATCCTGTACTACAGTGAAAATTAATGAGTGTTCATACATCAACATGAATGAATCTTAATAATGTTGAGTGAAAGAGGAAAATTTCAAAAGTCTCTATTATGAACTCAGTTTTAAAAATTCAGAAACTACATTGCTTAGGAATACATTTGTATGTGGCAAAATTATAAGGAGAAATAAGAGAATAGTGCAGTCATAAAATTCAGTTCAGTCCTCTGGGATGGAGGACACAGGAGGCATTTATTGGAGAAATATTCAGAGCTTCAATGGCATGGGTAGAAGTCTTTTGCTAAGACTGGGTGGTGGCTCCAGATATGTTTGTTTTATTATTACACTTTACAATATGCATTTTATTACAGATTTTGCATGTATCTGTCAAAGCATTCTCCGATTTCTCCTTTTGTTACACATCACTCATCACTTCTCTCAAGTATGGATTTCTCATTCCCGTGATTGAGTTTTGCTCCCCCAGAGCAGTTGAAGTTGCTGGCTCTCACAGCCCTTACTGTTTGTTTCCTGACCCTGAAAATGGTTTTTGTGCTTCCAAATTTGCATTACTACATTTGAGGCTGGGTTTGTAGCCTAATTTAGCAGCTCAAAACTCAAAATGAATATTCATATAGCTTCTCAATTCAGGGGACATTACCTTGCAAGTCAAACGAGCAAGGCCAATGCTGACAATCTATTGTTTAATCTCATATCATCCAAATATTGACTTTTTATATAATGGAGCATCATTATCTCGAAGAATCAACAGCACTTAAAATGCACAAAACGTTCAGAACTCACCGAGTAGACTTTAGTAATATTCTTCTACAAAATACCATTGATGCTATTTCATTCATATTTCAAAATCCTCTCCTTGATTTACTTAACTAAATCTCTACCCACTCTTTCTAATTCTTTATTAAATACTAATTTGCTTTTATATCCTGCTAGGGTTTCAAAAAGAGTAGTCAGGTAGGAAAGCCTGTTTAAGGTTATTTTTTTAAGTTATTTCCCATGCTGGTTTTCTGAATTGTTATATTATTGGTATTCACATTTTAAAACAAAGCATGTATTTAAAACCACCACAGATGGATATTCTGGTTATTTTTAATAATGCATACATTTTTGAATTATTTAACTTATTTTTAATTATAATGTTGAAAAATGCTCTGCTATTTAGAAATTAAATATTAGGAAAAACCAAATGAAGTTAATAGAAAAATAAGCAGTCTTTCCCAGTTAGCTAAACATTTCTTTTTTTTAAACCATTTTTATAAACCGAAGTATAGTCAGTTTTCAATATTGTGCCAGTTTCTGGTGTACAGCATAATGTTTCAATCATATATAAGCATAAACATGTACTCCTTTTCATATTTAAGCATTTCCAACTGATGTAAATTAGAAAGGAAACTCCATGGTGCAAAGGTGTAACCATTGATTTCTACTGCAATCACTGTTCCATTGTCTTTTCATGTACACACTGAAATATGAGCTACTTAGTAGAAATAGCTAATACCGATTTCCAAAATAAAATATTTGGGTCAATGAATTACAGTAATCAATATCCACTTTTAAATGGCTTAGTGTTAGGAAACTCCAACACCAGCCTCATTTCTGCTTTCACAATGTTAAGAAAATAAAAAGTCAAAACCTTACACTATTGTAAAAAAGTGGTGAAAGTTGACTAAACCTGTCATAAATCTCCATGAAGAACAAGGTCAGTAGAACTGGACAGAAGAACACTCAGGAGCGAGGTTCTCTGCCACCACCCACCTGGAAATAGGTAGAAATACTCCCCCTCATTTTTCCCTTTGTCTGTGCCTTGAAGCCACCAAAAATTTGCTCCAAATCCTGCAAACATCTGAGGTAGCCTAGGATACACTTTTACCCAGCAGTAACTCATTCCCTATACTCACTTAGAAACTCCAAATTCCAATCAACAGAAAGTGGCGGGAACTGGCAATGGCAGGATGAAAATCGGAAGGTGCCATTTCCACAGCGTGGGGATGGGAAGAGCAGACGATAATAGAAACAGGAAGAACCCTGGGAGCAGTGTTCACTGCAGATTGAACTTTCTATTTTCTGATTTGTCTTTGTTTTCAAAAAAGCCAGTATTATGAGTAGAAGCAACCACACTGGGTGAAACTGAACAGACACCTACTATGCAGACCGCCTCTCCAGCCGTCCCCCTACTCCTCACCGCCTGCCCCGTCCTGACACCATACAGCACACACTCCTCTGAGAACCATTTTTCTCCTCTAATCTGCGCGGTGACCACGGCTTTGATTCTATGTAACTCTGGTCCACGGGCCACCGACGATAGGACCACGGGGGATAAACAGCTGGGCCAATAAACTTGTTCCCCAATTAGTTTAGATTTGGGGAAAGTTTCAGATCAGGCAGGTTAGTTTCACCACAGAAGAGATGTTCTCTGAGAGCTAATGACAGCTACGTTTTAGGCTAGACCAGCGACAATAGCAGAACTGAGTGAATCCTAGGAGGCTGGCCAAAAAGAGGAGAAGGGTGTGGGGAAGGGATGGAAGGAGGGAGGGAGGGAAAAGGAGAAGGAGGAGAGATGGGAAGTGATCACAGGAGCAAAGATGAGAGATGGAGAAAGTCCCAGTGCCATTTCGTCCCGGGACCAGTGGCTCCCGATGCCCCTCAGTTTCCAAGATACACTTTAGCATCTTCATATTAATTTTGTTTTTGTTCTAACTTAAGCTACCTAGATGAATGTCGGCTACTTAAAGCCAATATAGTTCCAGTACCTCCATTAAATAAACAAACAAACAAATAAATGAACCTAATTGCCTCCTCCTCCCTCCTAAAAAAATTAATTAAACAAATAAAATTTTAAAATATTCCAAGGGCCCCTGTTATGATTTTCTCACCAGGGCTTGCTGTGAAATCCACATGGATCTTTTCCCACCACTAACACCTATAATATCGTAGGGTCTGGTGGATCTTATGACCAAAGTGCCAGGGAAGCCAGAAGTCTATGAGAAGGAACATAATTCTTCACACTCTTGCGTTCCCTGGCAAGAGTACGTTCCATCTCCTGGGGTCACTGCTGAAGTATTAAATTCATACTCCAACAAGGAGCCACTAAGAAAATTAATTTTGCTTATCTAGTCTTACATTCTGGCCTCCTTTTTCAAGCACTTGAGCTGACAGATAATAAATACATTGATAACTGACCCAAAGATTTAATAATATGCTTTCCAGGAAGTCTGTTGAGCTCATTCCTTCCGGCAACCATCTCCGTATCCTCCAGAACCTCTCTTACAAGAGTATGTGCTCTGCTTTGTTATCATATCCACACTCAGGACTTTCTTAAATGTAGATGATTCTGAAATCTCCATTTCTAGACCCAGTCTTATCCAGATCAAACCCACAGCCCCCTCCACTCTCTCCCATTCTAGGACTTCCCCACCACCCCATCCTGTTTCTCAAGGGAGGGAAATCAGACAGAGGCAGAGTGGAATATCACAGACAGCAGCAGATATCAAAAAAGTCTTCACCTATGTGAGATTACCTTTGAGGCTGGTCTGGATGAGTGAACTGAATTTTTATAACCAAAGAATGGAGGAAGGTAGGTCCAGGCAGAGAGAATTAAAACATCGAAGATACAGAAGGATAAAGTTTGAGGAAGAGAAGTGATCCAGGGTGATGTGACAAGCCTTATAATTTTCCAGTTAGATGGGCTATTTTTGCTGTTGTTTTGTGTTTTTTTTAATCTGAGAGACATTTCAAGGAACATAAGTCAACAGGCATAAGATAACTGGCCAGGTATTGTGTTTTACATATGGACTCATCCATATGGTTTTAAAAAAGGATTTTTTATTCCCCGGGTCATATATATGATATATCAGTTAATAATGTCTCATATAATACTCACCCCTTTTTGCAATATCATCTTATTGTAAACTCACATAAAACTTACTGACAACTATCACCTTAGTACTTTTTTTCACATTAATGATTCTGGCTTTCATTCTTTTTTTTTTTTCCTTCAAATTTGGTATTTCCCTAGTGAATTGCTTTCCATTAATCTTGATTAAACCTCACTCTATTGATTTCTGTCCTTCCTCTGACTTCTTAGAAACCTGCTGTATATCTGTTCTGTTTTCTGTGATATTAGCTGTCCCTCCTGGCACTGGGTAACATTTAAGAAAGTTTTAAAAATCCAGCAACATTGAATAAACCTCCCTTTCAAACGTTGGGTGCTATTTTAATTCAAACAGGATGAAAAAAACATGTGCATGCATATTTTACCTTAGGATGGAAAATTCTCTGTGTTCCAATAATTCGCTCTTGCCTCATTTGAGAGAATTACAACATTTAAGAATAAACTACTAAAAAAATCAAGCTTTAAGATAAGCCTCTCTTTGCAATGGGACAAAATAAAGAGAAAAGTTTATCTCCTAGAATCAAGAGGGACTTACTATCTGAGAGTTATGATAAGAAGCAGAATAAAAATAATGTAAATTACTTTTGATTTGTATGTGTATAGAATATTATACATTCATTCGTTCATGTAATCTTCATGAGAGTTCTAAGAACTAACACTCAAGTAATACAATGTGATGTGGCGAGGTGAAATTTAAACCCAGGTTTGTCCGACTCTTTTCTACTGTCACAGTATGTTTTACTTTTAATTAATTCATTCAACTTAATAACTATTTTTTGAGAGTCTCCTATTTTCCAACACACTGCTGGATGCTAGAGATACAGTGATGGACAGATACATTTTCAGGCCTCACAGATCTTAATGTCTGTGACAAGGCAAGTCCCTTAGACTCACCCATATTCTTTGCTGCACAGAAAATGAAATTGTCAGACATGAGCTCCTTCAACTGACCTTCTCTCCACCTCAAAATGTATTTATTGCCCTCCCATCTTCACTTCTCTCCCTTTCAGTTCAGAGGAAGAAATGTCCATCCTCCTCTCCTGGACCTCCTGCCAAATGCCAAAACTGGTTTGGATCCCAGGCACTCCCAACATTTCTGGAAATGTTTTCTGTCAATTATCCCAATTGACATCTCCCTCATCTTCAGTGTTTCCTTCTCAACTGATTGTTCCCTTTGGCCAACAATCTCCAAAATAAATTTTAAAAAAATGTTTGGTCTTAATATCTTTCTCAAGCTACTGCTTTTGCTTTTGCCTTCAGCAACAGCATTGACAGATTTTAGACTCGTTTTATCACTTTCATCCATCCTAGTCCCTCTTCATACCAAAACAATATGAATTTTGCCTCACCATTATTCCACAAGAAAGCAAAGGGGAGTATAAAGTACCCCAGTCTTTCACTCATAGGTGCAGTCATTCTGAGGAAGGTATTTTCCTCGGCTCCCAGAGTTTCCCCAGATGAGACCTCGGTCACCCTTGGTGGCCGAGCACTGCTCACCGGCTGCATTCCCTGCACCTGTCACTTCCTGCTTTCCTTCCCACGTGGTCTGGACATTATCCACTCAAGTCTTCATCCCAGGGTCCGCTTCTGAGAGAACCCAAATTAAGAAAAGACATTTTCAAACCAAGTTTCTGTGCATTCTAATGCTTTACTTTCCAAATATTCTCTTCCCTCCCATCCCTTCTGTAATTTTCTATTTTAAGCTATTTAGTTGTCTTTTGGCTCCTGTCCTAACTCGTCTTGCTGCCTCCACATCGTCTTCCTCTAAACCATCCCTTATATACTTTGAGTACACAGTTTCCTAAAATATAAACCTTCTTATGTCATTCCTTTGATTGAAAACTTTTGCTGTCTCCCTTATTGTCCATGAATGAAGTTAATGTCACTGACACGGAATTTTAGGTCCTTCCTAAATTTGCACCAACCTCCATTTTTGGCCTTCTGTCCTTCCATGCTCCCCATGGTTCAGCCATATTGAATTAATTACACTTTCCCTAAGCACACACCATTTACCTTCCTAATCCTTGCCTTTGCACTCACTGTTTCTTCTTCATGGAGTGCTCTTCCCTCTTTCCATCCCTCCCTCCCTCAGAAACATATTCATTCTTCAGACCCCATTCAGATGTGTCATCTCTAGAAAACATTCCTTTTTTTTTTTTTTTTTTCTGAACAGGGCTGTATGTCTTATGTGACGGTATAGCACTTCATGCAGATCTCTGTCATACCACTTAGATTTTATTCAAATTAATGTTTACTTATCTTTCCTCTTCACTAGACTATGAGTTCTCCTAAGTCAAACCATGGCTTACTGATCTTCTTGTTTCTGAGCACTGGCAGTGATATCTAGCAACAGTAATTGGATAAAGAAATTAACGTTAGACATTAAAATTAACTGGCATGAAGGGAAAGAAGCAAGTGGGATTATTTTAGGTGTTTTGCTGTCCTGTCTCCTCCACCCCCTCCTCCCCCACCACCACCACCTATAAACCAAAATTATTGAAGTAGACTTCATTTTAAAGCAAGTTTCAGGTACAGTGTATTTTTGAAATAAGAAGGCCATTCCAGCTCTAAAAATATTTCTCAGACTGCCTCTCCAATTCATGAAAATCTTTTACTAAAACACAAACCTTTTACTTCAATATTAGAGAAAAAATGCTAAAATTCAAGTGACTTGGAAATTAACAAATGTCTATAAATTAGTTGTATTGACAAAATAAATTACATCTAATTCTGATGTAAGGAGAGGACTGAAAACCAAGAAGGCAGTGAGTCCCTTTGCACTGAGAAACAAAGTTTATGTGCAGAAGAACTTTTATATTCTATATTTCTATGCATGTTCTTCTAAGTTCGGATTCTTGCTTCTGCTACCAAGTTATGTTTATTAATGTCCTATTCCCTTTGGACCATGCTCTCCTCTGCCAAGGGTAATACCAGATAAACTTGACTAGAGGGAAAGTAGACCAGTAGGTCTCATTCTTGTCTGATCACCAGAGGAGTATAAGAGAATTTCTCAATCTCTCCTCAAAGTTTAAGTTCAAAACTCCAGGTTTGAGGCCCAGATATCTGAATTTTTTTTAAGCTTTCCCAGTGATTTTAATGTTCATCGAGATTTGGAAATCTCTAGCCTGGCAAATATATGACCTGTTTTGTATTTCATTTATCTGAGTTAAGTAAGTACTTACTGAGTCTTGATTCTATGCTTAGCATAGAGGGATCGTATAGGTATTGTTTCACAGTGTATATGACCCTCCCCAGCCCGGACTCCTGCTCCCCTAGTGTTTTCCGTCACTGGACATTCATTGCCTCTAGCAGCGTTGTTATGGGTCAATCAGTTTGAGAGAGACAATGGAAGTCTGCCTAGAATATGAAAGTGATTTGAAAGAACGTACTGTTTGACACAGAGATTTCCTTTCCCTTTCCCTTTAGCCACCCACCTTTATTCAGGTGAGAAGGTTTCTGTACTGAAGGTAAGAAGGGGAAAGTGACAGATCACCCAGATACACTTAAATATTCAAGAGAAGAGGGTTTGGAAGAAAGGAAGATCCGAAGTCATCTCCCTGTTCTTAACAACCCCCATCCGGACACACACATACATGCACCCCTGTAGTGTTAAGGATTGTTAGAGGAAACATGGCAGCATGGCCAGAGACAGCCTCCAGGATTTCCCTTGACTAGTGGATAATAGAAAACCAAGCAAATTTTCCCCAAGTCCTGGAGAGGATCAAGGAATTACCTACCAGTCAGTGAGCCAGACCTGAGAATGTCCTAAATTCTGGTTGACATAGCTGCAACCTGTGTGGTCCAATGAGATGGGACAAAAGCCAGCCTGAATAGGTAATAACCAATTATCACACTCCTCATCCTCCCGAGATTTATGGGCAGCCTCAGACATGAGCGATATCCAGAAGTGAGGACATCTTGGATGGATTGAGGCCAGATTTTTACCAAATAGAAGAATGAGGGCAAAAATAAAATAACTTCTACTTATAGGAATTGAAAGAGAAATATGTCTCTTGCATAACTGAGTTTGTGGTCTAGTATTTATGCCAGTGCTTTAGCATTTACCTTATGTTGCGGGGGACTCTAAAAACAGCAAATTGCAGCGTCCCTTCCTCTAGATGCAGTGGAAGGAAAACAGGCTTTCAATTCAGACACACCCAGAGTGAATCCTGGGCTCCACCAAAAGCTAGGTGTTTATATTCACCAAGGCTCACTTCCGTCACCTATAAACTGGGAACGGTGTTTTAGAATTGCATGAAGGGTAGAAGTTAAAACCCTGGATACATGTTAGGAGCTCAATACATGTTGGTTCCTTTATTTCTTTAGAGTTTTTATTTTAATAAAGGCCATATTTATCTAAAAGAAAGCATAATCATGCCAAGGTATAATGACTCAATCTTGTAATTTCTGTAAAGCATAAAGCATGACTTTGGGATTTCCGTCCCTGTGTGAATCTGTGGGAAGAAAGCAATGTTCTGCTGCATGTGGGTGACAACTCCCGCCTGACATTAATATATCAACGAAGAGCTGCTGATTTCACCAGCTCCGAAATTTCCTAGATGTTTTGATCAGAGTTTAACCCAACTCACTCAGGTTACAGTGGCCACATAGAGCTAATCTGTAAACTCAGGGTATTGTTCTGATTATCATAGCAGGGGGAAGCTTTTTATGTTTGCTCAGAGTGGTAAGATTTTGTGCAACTGAATTTGAATTGTAAAATCCATTTCAAGCCCACCCTCTTTAAGTCCTGGTCTCTGTGGATGTAGCAAGTAAAATGAGGTTTCTAATTTACAGTCAGTGTTATGATGCACAAGGCAACCATAGCTTTCAGGTAAGGAACGTGGGGACTTGACACAGCAATTTAGAATTTTTACAGTTAGTATCATTTTCTTGTTAATGGGTCCGTTGACAATCATAATATTGCACCATAAAAGTTTGCGTTAACTTTACTTTGCTATTCCCTAATTTTACCCTATTTTTTCTTTTTCAAACAATTGTTGACAGTTATAACTGAAGAGAATTAGAAAGTTTAAGCAACTCAGAAACAGCCAAGTGGCGATCTCTGGGCAGAAGTCCACCCATAGGTGGTTTTATTTTCTCCCAACAAAATGTTTCTTCCTCCTGTTCTTTATTTTTTGTTGTTGTTGTAACTATTAGTTTCTATTTTTCTGGGTTTTTTTTTTAAATCAAAGTATGATTTAGATACAATAAAGTGCCCAAATTTTAAGTGAATGTTTGTAAATGTGTATACCTATGTAGACCACATACCAATTAAGATACTGAACATTTCCACAGAGTTTCCTCATAGCCCTCTTAAATAACCAAAGAACCCAAGATAATCACTATTCCACTATCTACCTCCATAGATTCATTTTGCTTGCTTTTCAATTTTGCATAGAGGGCATCATACAGTGCATCGCCTTCTGTGTGTATGAGCACAGCTGCTATGAATAGTCTTGTACATGTCTTTTGGTGGACATAAGTGCTCCTTTCTAATGTGTGTCTACCCAGGAATTAAATTGCTAAGTCACAAGTTATAAATAGTTTATAAATATGCTTACTACAACTGCCAGTTTTCCAAAATGATTGAATTAATTTATAGACTCATCAGCAATATATGAGTTCCAGCTGCTTCACATCCTTACCAATACTTCGTAAAATGTTTTCAGTAAATTTTAATTTGAATATATTGAGGGTCTGCATGCATGTTCCTCGGGCCATATAACTCCCTGTTGTCTTACACCTAGCCATTTCATATTCTCAATTTAAGTACAAGGGCCTTGCAGGCTTTTGAGTTAGCCAACTAACTACGAATTTCACCCAATATCTCATTTATCAGATTACAAAAACTGGTCCCAAGAAGTTTAACTGGTTAACCCAGCATCACATCACTAGTGACAAATTTAGAATTGGATCTCAGGCTGGACTTCTAGACCCAGCCTCTTTCCACTGCAAGGCACTGCCACCCACTGACACGCAGCCCCTATTATAACTCTTAGCTCTACTTGCTAAATCTCCATGCAAATAACTTTATAAAGGAAACACCTGTCAGTGATGTGCTTCACTTGGCGCCATATTGTTGGCACATATACCACTCTCTGCTGCTTGTCTGCTTGAACAATAAATGGAAAACATAGATTCAAGTATATGTTGTAAAAGAGGTAGCATGCGGTGATTTAAAACAAAGACTGGAATGGGAATTAGCTGACCACATGCTCGTTTTTACAATCTTCTTCAAGGAGGAAGGACCCTGCTAACAATGGCAATAGTACCATTATCATCCTGCCTCAAGGGCTGTATTACCAGATCCACAAAATCTTCCTGGAAAAGTGTGGTTTACTGGCAGGTATTTCTTCCTGGTCTCCGCCTTCTTTGTATGGTATCAACATTTGCTTAAAAGCAGAGAGGGGTATAAACAAAGTTATGTGAGTAAATATGGTATCATTTGAATCAGGCAAAGACTATTAAAGAAGGCTGAAGAGTAACCAAGGGCACTCTGGTGCTGTCTGTTGACTTTTCCTCAGTTTCCTCATATATAAAGTGAGTTAGCTAAATTATTTGTAAGATTGCCTCCGGCTTGGTAGTTGTATGAATGGATTAACCATAAATATAATTTATATGATAGAGGGAAAACATAAAACAAACCCAGAGTTTATTTATGAATATCTGGTTTGGAAAACGAACTTAATTATGTAAAATGGAGACACCTGTCACCTGATAAACTGGTATTTCCATTAATTGGCCTTTGGCATGAACTTGCTCTTATTATTATTCCATCATCAATCACCCTCTTCTTCCTCCTCACTTGCCTTCCAACTGTATTTGATTAAACAGTTCCATGTTTAGTATTTGACAAAGCAATAGTTTCTTTTCCTAAAGAGTTACACTGTATCAAAGTGATATATTCCTTACTGTTTTATCTGAGAAATATGGGATCAATTATTATGCTACACAAGGACAAAAATCTGAAAGTAATAAATCTATCTCAAACAATACAAAATTGTATTTATAGAGTCAGAAATGAAATCAACATTAGTCATCTTTTCTAAATGATCCGAAGCCTGTTTCTTCTCCCAAGAGGATCTGAAGCAATAGAATAAAAACTCAGGAAGAACTTTTGGGATTTCTCATACCTAAAAAAAGAATAAGTCCTGTTAAAAAAAAAAAACACAACTAAATTAAAATTACCAGAGAGTTTTTTGATTTGTTTTGACAGATTGGAAACTCCAGAGAACAGACATTCTTTCCTCACTCTGGGATCACCTTTTCCCCTTGTCATATGAGGATTCACGTTTTCTTTAATTAGAAATTGATCAGAAGCCTAATAAAGTCTGATGAGTGATAGCACTAAAAATCCCTTTTGCAAAATGCTGAACTCGATCCACTCACAAATGTTCTCGCGTTGCATTCACTCCATGCCCCCCGTCCATATCTGAAGGAAGGATGGGGGTGGGAGGATGCAACTCACTTTTCTTTGTGAAGGTTCTCAGTACATTTTTAATTACCAGGAGCAGTTCTGATGAGTAGGTCAGGGTAACTGAAGAAGTATAAATCATCTTTTTTTGTTGTTGTACAGAGTAAGGTGAATTAATTTAAAGATTTACTTGAGGGAGTTTAGAGATTTATACAGGTGGAGGAACCTAGGCTTAGTGGAGAGAAATCATTTATGCCAACAAGACCTTTGGTTTGTGATTCACTCAGACCAAGATCTTCAGCCCTCCCCTGCACTGTCACATCTTCCTTGTAGTCAGGACTTCCTGTGACTCTGAATTTATTGTGTATGTAGGTTGATATATATATAGAGAGAGTATATATCCATACCATAAAGCTTCTACATAGAGAGCACAGATCATTCCTGCTCTATGGCTCCACATGTCCGGAGCTGTAGGTAAATTTCCCTTGTAACGCATAGGTAAAAGAACTCACTATTCTTTACCAACCAGGAATCAAACAAAAATTCCATGGAAAGACAGATTAAATGAAAAAGTCTAACCTAAAAGGAAAGTAGGCAGAGCACAGTTAATGCAAAAACAAGATACGGAGAGACACCCTGGCTAGAAGGTTCCACTTGGGTTCAGAAAGGGGCACACCCGGCATCAGAGTCACCACCAGGGCTCGGGCTAAGGCTGTTACATGCGCAACAGTAAAACAGAGGGACAGACAGGGGAAAGGGGGTCACGGCTAGACGGTAAAGTAAGTGATAAGAGACGAGAAGCTGTAATGTAATCACAGACAAACGTGTCAAGAGGCTGAATTAGACAGGACAGGCTTAGCTAGGATCAGAGGGACCGCAGCCAACAACGAAGAACAGCAAAGCTTATCTGAGGAAAGTACCTGAGACGACGTCTGTCTTTCCAAGGGTTCTATTTGTTGCCGTAGTTCATGGTGATGCTTCATCTGGGGAAACGACACACATCCCCTTGGCAGTTCTGCTCCAGCTCTTTCTTCCTCGGGAGGAGGATCACAGGCCCCGAGGGGGTGGTTTCATTCTCATCTAACCGAATCTTCTCTCCATCTCTGCTGAATGCCAGTCATTGAAGCCAGCCCAGAGCCATACCCAAGAAACTAGTGAAGGCTCTGAGTCTCCTTAAACTTTCATTGTTAGCTTCTGCCCCAAGATTAGGGCTCCAATCCAACAGCTGAGCTTTTACCTGAGGTTCTGATAGAAACCAAAAGAAAAAATAAATAAATTCAAAGAGCCGCAGAAGCCAGGTACAGCAAAATATGCAGTTCCAGGGAAAAAAGAATTTAACTAGCTGACTGCTGTCTAGTGGGAAAATTGCAGCTGGATCAGCATTGAATCTGAGTGAAACTAAAAAGAATGAAAAGAGAGTGGGTAGGCAAGAGATCCTAGTATTCTTTCCCAGGGGAATCAGACAAAAATTTTGTTAAGATTCCATTTAATATTTGAAGAAATCAGTAACACAAATATATTTTTGATTGTTGCTTACAAAATAAAGTGTGTTTACAATCTTTAAAAAAATCATTGACTTTGGATGTGAGGGCAATCTGGCTGCGACATCTATCACGCCATTGATCGCCAGGGTTGATTCGGCGGATCTGGCTGGCTAGGCGGGTGTCTCCTTCCTCCCTCACCGCTCCACGTGCGTCCCTCCCGAAGCTGCGCGATGGGTGGAAGAGGACGACCAACCCCGTTAGAGGAGGACCGTTCTTCTCGGTCAAGGGTATAGGAGTACCTGTGCTGCCCTGCTAGAACCTCCAAACAAGCCCTCAAAACAAACATTGACTTTGAAATGACTGAAACAACTTGCTCGTATCCTGATGCTACTTAAAATCAACTCACATGCCACTGCTTGTCCACATACTTCAGTAAAAGTGCAGCTGAGTCTTAGCGGTGGGGAGGGCTGCTGCAAATAATGAAGAAACTAAGGACTGTTTTCCATACAACACATCTCTCTCATACACACACACACACACACACACACACACACACACACTACTAGCTCAGCCTAAACAGAGGGAAACAGAGGAGAGCCAGGCAATCTTGCTGCTACGGCATGGAAAATGCCACGGCTTTGAAGCTTTGAGGGATACAGAGAACGTAATGTAGCTTTGGAACTTAGAGAATGTAGAATATCGGGGTAGAGATGGTGCAATCCTGGAGCGGCATGGATAGCGGAGGATGGAGGAGAGGTGATGGCACTTAGACAGCAGAGAAAGACAGAACCGGCAGTGGGAGCCAATGCCACCACGTCCGGTTGCATTCAGACTGGCCCAATGAATAGGCAAAAAGATTTATTGTGATCCACAGTAGAGTCCCACAGCGGTAAGGCCCTCTCGGGCAGCTGTGTGTGCTGGAAACTGCACTGAATAGGCTGGAGAGGGAATGAGGGGAACAACTTTATCACAAAATGGCAGAACAAACTTGTATCATGACTGAATACGTAGTATCTTCGGGGACCCTGAGAACTGGGGGCCGACAGAGATGACTTTATATATGTGGAGTTCCTTTAGTCAAACTTGGGGATAGAAGCCAATGAAAATTAACCATACAGAGAGTAGCTACAATCCCCAGTTATGGGAGTGTAAATTGGGAAAGTCATTCTACAAACATCTGGCAGTGCTTAGTGACATAAAGTGTGGGTACATCTTATGATCCCTTAATATGAGAAAAATTCCAATAGAGTCTTAGAAAATGTTCATTACAGCTTGGTTTGTAATAGCACAAATTTGAAAGCAATGCAGGCATTCCTTGTTAGATTATTGGTTAAGTGTAGTAAGTGCCCACCATGGAATGCTGGGCAGCAGCAGAACAAGGAATGACAAATGTGTGACAGCATATGGTTTGATCTCAAAAACAGAAGAGTGGAGAGAATACAAATAAACTAATGCAATAGCTAACACATAGGTAACATTTATTACTTGTCAGGTACTATTCCAAGCACTTTTTGTTAATGAACTCTTTGCTTCTTGCAAAAAACCTATGAGGCTATATACAAGGAAATCACAGCACAGACAGATTGACTCGTCCACGACAAAGCAGCTAATGTGGGGTAAAGAGCGTATTCAGAACCAGGCCACCTGTCTTAAAATCCAAGCTCTTAGCCACCACGTGATCTTGATATCTTCTGTCAATAAAAAGTAGAAAGCTACCCTGAGCTGAATGCATTACTGTAATTTAAAAACACATGCATCCCAAATTTAAAGTACAAATGTAATGAAGATACATACCATTCCAAGAATACGTAACCAAAAAAAAAAGAAAGAAAACAGAATGAATGTGCCTATTTTGGGTTGATCAGGTGGGGGCGAGAGTGAAGAATGGGATCAAAAGAGGAAGATAAATAAAATGAAATACACAAATAAATGACGGAAAATAGAAGTAAGGCTCAGAACTGATAAGGCAGATGAGAGACTTAAGAGAAAGCAAGGGGGCCTCTGCTGGAAGTGTGGGTCCAGCAGGGTCCAGGCTGAGAGGGAAACTTAAGTCTGAGATGAATGGTCCACCATGTAAATTGAGGTGGACTCAGTAACTGAGGGAAGCATTACTCCAGGATAGAGTCCTTTCCGTGGTTGGTAATTACTGTACGATACTCATTAAATGACTTGTCTACTTATTCACCAAAGCAAAATATATTTTTAATTGAAACATAATTAACATGACATTGTATTAGCTTTACGTGTACAACATAATGATTTGATATATGTACATATTGTTAAATGATCAACACACAAAAAATGTGTTTAACATCCATCATCACAGATAGGTACTTTTTTTTTCTTGTGATAAGAACTTTTAAAATCTAATCTCTTAGCAACTTTCAAATATACAATACAGTATTACTAACTATAGTCACCATGCTGTGCGTTACACCCCATGGCTTGTTTAATTTGTAGCTGGAAGTGTGTACTTTTTACCTATTTTGCTCACCCCTCACCCCACCTCCCCATCTCCTCCCTCTGGCAACTACCAATCTGTTTCTCTGTATCTATGAGTTTAGTGTTTTTAGATTCTACGTATAAGTGAGACCATACAGTATTTGTCTTTCTCTGTCTGACTTACTTCACTTAACCTTTTAGCATGATGTCCTCAGGGTCCATCAATGGTGTTGCAAAAGACAGGACTGTCATCATTTTACAACTGAATGATAGTCTATGTTACATCTATCTATCAATCACATTCTATCTAGTCACCCATTGGCAGGTGATTAATACTGTTTCCAAATCTTGGCTATTGTGAATCATGCTGCTGTGAACATAGGGGTGCAGATAACTTTTTGAGATACTGATTTTGTTTCCTCTTGATAATACCCATAAATGAAATTGCTGGATCATATGGTAGTTCTATTTTTAATTTTTTGAGAAATCTTACTGTTTTCCTTAGTGGCTTTACCGATTTACATTCCCACCAACAGTGCATAGGGCTTTCCTTTCCTCCAAATCCTTGCCAAAACTTATTTCTTGTCTTTTTTATTTCTTGTCTTTTTGATAAAAGCCATTCTAATGGCTATGTGATTTTTGATGTGCATTCCCCTGATCACTAGTGATGTTGGGCACCTTTTCATGTACCTGTCAGCAGCTATTTGTATGTCTTCTTTGGAAAAATATCCGCTTGGTTCTTCTGCCCGTTTTTTAATCAGATTGGGGTTTTTTGCTATTGGATTGTATGGATCCTTTATATATTTTGGGGTATTAATTTCTTATCAGATACATGACTAGCAAATATTTTCTCCCATTCCGTTGGTTGCCTTTTCTTTTTGTTGGTGGTTCCTTTGCTGGGCAGAAGCTTTTTAGTTTGATGTGGTCCCAGTTATTCAGTTTTGCTGATGTTGCCTTTGCTGTTGGTATCAGATTGAAACATCATTGCCAACATTGGTGTCAAGGAGTTTATCCCCTGTTTTCTTTTAGGAATTTTACGGTTTTATGTCTGAGGCAAAGCGGAGTACATTAAACCCAAATTTAGTCAGAATAGTGCCCATAATTTACACCTTTGACATACTAATTCTCTTTGTTCTTTATGTCAAGGATAAAATGATAGTTTTTTATCTTGTATCTAATTTATAATGAATCTTTCTGATAGTAATAAGCATAACAAAGTAGAATTGACGACTCAAATTATGCACTAATATTTACTAATGACTGTAAAGTACTGGAAATGCTAAAAATTTCTTTAAAAAATAGATCTGCCAAATTTGGCTGAAGAAAATTGTGCACTTTTTGCACACAGGAAATAGTAGACACAAAAGAACACTGACGGTAGTGGAAATTTTAATCTCCAATATCAGACTAATGGATGAATTTAATCTTTGTTGTAAAATGTATGCATCAAATTGTTTTCAACTTAAATGGTTTCATTAAAATAAAAATAAAATGGAAAAATTTTGAAATGGCTTATCCCTGCTATATAGAAAAGTGATTAAGTAATTTAATTATAGTTAGCTCCAGGAAATTCTCAGTGAAAATCCGTCCATGATGATACAAAACTGACTTGATGTATCTGTAGTAAAGGGAAATCAGCCCTTCTTGGGGTCACAGCCAGGGGGTACATCAGGTTCTTATGTCCTCTTTACAAACATTAAGCTGACACCAGATACCACAGCCATTTGGAGGTGAGGTAGGGCAGGCAAGCCCACCTAAATGTACTATGTAAAGTGTATGTATGTATGTATGTATACATACTGGAAATTTTGATTAAAATTTTCAATTGCAGAGCAATCGCTGCTGGCTAAGGAGAACGGGGACTCTGTGCAGGAAATGTATTTTGATATGGGCTTTAAAGGATGAATTAAGATTGTAATGGGTAGGGACCATGGGGTTAGGGGAGTGGGCATTCTAGTTAATGGGAACAGTCTAAGAAAATTAATATAACAGGAAATATATAAAGAAGGAATGATCAAAAACTCAAAAGAAGTGATCTTCATGGCTTGATCACAGGTTTTATTTTGGGAAATAGTAAAACATACAGCTGGAAAGTTAGGCTTGAGCCAAAGTTTGGAAATTCTTGAAAACCAGGCTGTGTAGTTAGAATATGATTAGGTAAACCATTGAACAATCCCAGGTTTTTGTTTGTTTAATCAAAAAATTCATGAAAATCAAAAGACACTTTCAAAATCCTGGAAAATTTAGAAGAAAGTGTTAGAAATTATACATTAAAAGACAGGATCCAATGATGTAATTTTGCACTGACTTATCCTTATGTCTTTATAAAATATCACACTAGAAAGAGAGAGCCCTTGTAAGGTACTTGTAAGGCAATTGTTACCCTCTTTCAACAAGTAGGATAAATTTACTGCTTAAAATCCAGCCCAACTTTTTTTTTTATTGAAGTAGAGTCAATTTACAATATTGTGTTAATTTCTGGTGCACAGCATAGTGAGATATATATATATATATACTTTTTCATTATAAGCCATTACAGGATATTGAATATAGTTCCCTGTGCTATACAGTAGGACCTTGTTGTTTATCTATTTTATATACAGTAGTTAGTATCTGCAAATCCCAAAGTCCCAATTTATCCCTCCCCACCCTCTTTCCCTTCTGGTAACCATAAGTTTGTTTTCTTTGTCTGTGAGTCTGTCTCTGTTTTGTAAATCAGTTCATTTGGTCTTTTTTGCTTGTTTGTTTAAGATTCCACATAGAATTTATATTATGTGGTATTTTTCTTTCTCTTTCTGGCTTACTTCACTTAGAATGATGATCTCCAGGTCCACCTGTGTTGCTGCAAGTGGCATTATTTTATTCTTTTTTATGACTGAATAGTATTCCATTGTATACCACAGCTTCTTTATCCAGTCATCTGTTGATGGCCATTTAGGTTGCTTCCATGTCTTGGCTGTTGTAAACCGTGCTATATAAACATTGGGATGCATGTATCTTTTCGAATTAAGAGTTTCCTCCAGATATATGCTCAGGAGTGGGACTGCTGGATCATAGAGTAAGTCTATTTTCAGTTTTTTAAGGAAAAATGAGTACTTTTTTTTTTAAATGGAGGTACTGGGGATTGAACCCAGGACCTTGTGCATGCTAAGCATGCACTCTACCACTAAGTTATTACCCTGGGACTTTTGTTGGTGGCTGTCACATTGGTCTCAGGGCTCTTCCTCTCTTCTGATGAGCCAAGATAGCTGTGGTTGTAGTGGAGAGATGCCTGGACTTCTCAGCTCAGCCCCTCCAGAGTTTTGTGACTTGGGCCACTGCCTTAACCTCCTGGGCTTCATTATCTTTCCCTGCAAGTTGAAAAACTTGACCTAAGATAACTTCTAATTGCCTTCAAGCTTTGGCTTTTTATGTCTCTAGGACATTCCTTGAGTAAGCGACTCCAGCGTCTTCAGAACTGCTTTCCCCAGTGCAATGCAAAAAGTTCTTGACAACAGGTGTTAAGAGATAATGTCCAAATTTATAAGCACATAAAGCAGAAGTGGTTCTTTCTATACTCAGCTTAAAATATAGACCTTACTAATTTGCCTCATTTCAAATACCTTTAAGTATGTACAGCTGAGCTACCTGTGAGCATATCCTATTTTAGGTGTGACATCATTCTGCTGCACAGATTAGAAAAAAAAATCAAATTCTCTTCCTTTCTTTCCAGTCTGCTTTTAATACTAATCATGGCAGAATTAAAAACAGCAATCAATAATATAAAGGTTGAAATCAGAATACCTGGGTTTGACTGTCATGACTACCTCTTACTTAGTTACCTTGGCCAAGTTATTTAATTTCCCTAAGCCCTAGTTTCTACATTCGTAAAGCGATAATTTTGTGAGGATTAAACAAGATAATGGTAATAAAGACTTGACATATAATAAGAGCTCACTAAACAGGAAAATATAATAATAATGTTAAACATATAGAAAATATTGACAAGAAAAAGGGGATCTTTTTAAATACAGAAACATCCCTTAAGAAACTGACTCACCTGGGAAACTAACCTGCTGAGATTTGCCTTCATCTAATCAAGTGATTCTCCATGTTGACTTCATGAGCGAATCATTGGGGAGTTTTTAAACACTGCTGGTTCGCAAGCCCCACCCAGATACAGCAAATCAGAATACCTGGCTCACTTAGAGGAGGAGATGTGCTGGAAGGCTGAGTCGATACTCAGAGAGCTCTCAGATCTCGAGATCCAGACGTAATTTAAACTTTAGAGAATGCAAATCTAATTGGGTTGCCTCCTCCTATTAATACCTGAAATTTATAGACCTGGACTGATGTGTCAGTAAATTCGTAATACATTTCATACAGGAAAGCAGTGATTTCCCCCCCCAAACCTGGGATTCCTATATGTTCTGGATAGTCTTAGATAATTTCCATTTCAAATATTCTGATAAATGTCCAGATTTGGAGCTTGGAATCTGCTGTCATCTAGCTCAGACCTAAAGGCAGAGAGCAGGCCTAAATGATGGCCAGATTAGTAACAGTGAGCCACACTGGATGGTTTTGTTAGCTATGTTGGGTCACTAGGGATCTGATAACAGGACATGGGGTAACATAGAAAAATAGAGCTTTAAAGGTTTTTATTCCCAGTATAAAATTTAGGCTTTTTTTCCTTAGTTTGATAAAGAAATTTTGCACTTAGGAGGTTTTATTATTCTTAAAAATACACTTTAGTAGTAATAAGGCCCAAATAACTAAATTAAAGGGATTAAAATAAAGAGAAGAAAATTTTAAACTTCATATGACTGTTTCCACTTCAATTTTGTAAGAATATGAATTACAACAGTGTTATTTTAGTGACAACTTTTGTATGTTCAAATCACTTTCACTACGCATGAGCCATCCCCATGCCTGCTATGAAAGACTTTTCCATTTTTCCAGTGATATAGCCATCACTCAAAATGTTGAACTTCAATATATTGCTATGTCTATATTTAGAAATGACATGTGGTACAAAATGATATTATCATTTATCTTCAAAACAAGTAATTCTTATTAAGAATTAATTTTCACGTTGGCCATTGGGAGATCCTAGACTATGCCTCCTACAGCATTTTATTGATTAAATTGGCCTAAGTAAACATCACTATCAGTCAGCAAAAATCCTGATGTCATGTCTCAGCGAAGATTTCAAAACGTAATACCTTTGAAGAATGAAGCAATTTGCATAATAAGCAAAGAAATCTTTCATAAAAATCATAGCAAGTTTAACATCTTATTACACTGGAAATTAATAGGAAATATTTTCTTTAAAAAAAAAATCAGGAGTAGAAAAAGCATTGCTCAGTTCTAGCCTCAGATCTTTGTCTAATTAATAATGTGACCCCAGAGAGATTTCTTAAATTATCTGGGCCTCCACTTTCCCCCTCCATCTCTAAAATCCTTTCTAGCTTCAGTATTCTTTAATTCTTTCATTATATGTGCTGTCATGTTTGGCATTGAGAGAAGCAAAAGCTCATTTCCATCGTGTAAAAAGTGAGAGTTTCTCTTTGGTTATGTGCTGATCTTTAACACGACAATTTCGGTGTGCTTGGCACTCCTATTTCTCCATTAAAATGAATAAACTTACTTTCTAGCCTAAATGACTGTTCTGTGATTTGGGACACAAATTTAAGGAGATGTTTAATCTTCTATAATAAGGGACTCCCAAATACAGTGGCCTAAATCAGACAGTTCATCTCTTCCATGGATCACTCCAGCTGCTCTAGGGTTGGAGTGGGGCTCTTTTTCACAAGGTCACTCTGGCAGCCAGTTTCTTTCCTTCATGGTACTCCTCCATCCCTTTAGGGTGTTGTCCTCATCATCATTTGGGGGTTGAAATTTTCCTTAGTAAAGAAGTTCTAGTTTCAAAACCTCGGTTTCCAGATGAAGACATATTCATGGAAGGTAAATGATCTGTCCAGCATAATACAAATTCTTACAGTTAGCGTGACTCCAGTACTCTGTCACTGACAGCAGCAATGCTGGCCCTCCATCACTTCAGACTCAGACCAGCCACTACTTAAGTGTAAGTAAAGACCTTTGATTTTAGAGTGAAGCAGACATTTCTTAAATTCAAGATTTCTCATTGGAGGAAGTGGCATAACATTGCTTACCTATAAAATGGGTGTAATCCTGATTTCATGGAGTTGAAATTAGTTTGAAATAATGTAATGTAAATAAACATGCTTATCACGGAAGTAGACACAGAGCAAAGGCTTTGGCATGCTCCTCACCCTTCCTCACACAGATATGGAAGACCATACTCTTCTGTGCTCAAGTCCTGCACTGTGATGGTGCGACATTCCACCATGTTCACATCTCTTACATGACCAGCAATGGATTCAGATGGTCCTCTCTGGTTATCAAGCCACATTTGCATATATTACCTCATTGGCTACAACACTGTGAGGCGGGAAGTGCTGAGAGAATCACTTTCATCATACAACCATGTGCAAATCACTGTATCACACTTTCTATTTGCACAGCACTTTAGCACTTCTGCACACACTGCCCCATCTGATGATCACAACTTTGTGAAGAGGGACAAGCACATCTCATTATCATCATTTTATTGATGAGAAAACTGGGTTTGAGGGAAGTCATTAGTTTGATTTATATGTAAATACATATATAATATATATATTCTGATAAAAATCAAACTAATGACTTCTCTCTATTTATAATAGACTTCTGTAATAATGATAACATTATAAAAATGATAATATTATAGTCATAATAATGACATATATATAGTTCTGAAATACTCTTTTTTAATGAAAAAAAGTAAAGGGATAAATCTGTTTCTAAATTTCAAACATTGCTTTGTTTTGAAGTCTCAGAGAAAACTGTATCCCACATTTCGGACAAGATCTTGAGTGTTTTCTCCATAGGGACCAGGACACTCCCCACTGTGCTGTACCAGCAGGTGTCTAAGGGGTCAGAGCCACAGAAATCAGGGGTTACTTACCCTCAGCTCTTTTCTCTGAGAAGTTGTAGACAGCCACTTCTGTGACTGTGGAGCCTGCCTGACGATTCTGTCCCTCTCGTCCACTGGGAGACACCTCACCAGGAAGAAACCAGCAGTCTCAGTCCTAGGCGCCAGAAGTCTTGGTTCACCACACCATGGTGTCATGGTTTCATTGGGCCCGATCACCATCTCTTCTGCAGGACACACTGACCCTCTTAGTTCGTTGTCTCTGGAAACCCCATCTCCGGAGACTCATTCTTTTATATCCAGGAATGCTCTGGGCTGTGAGTCTATTTTTACCAAGCAGGGGTCTATTTAACAGAAATAGAAAATGTTAAGGAACTAATGGCCTTCGTTCAGGGGCTCTGTGACAGCAGGTGCAGTGTCTCCATGATTTTCTTGTGCTTTCATCATCATGGCCATATGATTGCCACTGTGGCTGCAGCCCTCACATTCCTTTTAAGACAAGATAAAGTTGGATTAGGGGAAAGGTCACACTGCAAACGTCTGCTTGACCACTTCTCTCGCTGGCCAGATCTCTGCCATGTGGCCACTAGTACCTGCAAGGAAAGCTAATCACTTCAGCTAGAGTAACATCTCCTCTCATTGATCTCAGGGGAACAAAGTCTGCATATTTGGATTATGGAGAACTTCCTTTTGATTTCTCCCTACTACTTTTTTTAAAAATCAAAATAGAAAAAAAAATAGGGAAAGATCATGAGTTTCTCTTTCTTCTCTGACGAGGACCTAGTGACACTCTCCCAATCACCTAAAATTTTCCTTGGCAAATATATACATACTGATATGGAAAAACTTGGAAAATATTTTGTGTATAAATGCAGGTAATACCTAGAAGAAGATCTGGAAAGATATATATTAAAATCTTGACAGTCATAAACTGTGAGAAGAAAAATTAGTTTCATTTATTTTGCTTTATTTAGTTTCTAATAACAACATATTTGTGTATTATCTGAATATATTCTTTATAAGAAGATACAGACTAAAAAATCCTGGAAAACTAAGTTCTTGATGTTTTAGTTACCACCTATCTTCTTCATAAATACTCTGTGTCCATAGAGGAGATGTTTCTTTAGAGAAGATCTACATGGTCAGTCTCTGTCAAAGTGATTTTAATGAAATCGATTCCTTAAAGAATTGTTGCCTTCTGTACACCTGGACATTTAAAAACATGATTTAAATGGAGCAAAACAAATTTAGTTCTGCCATAAACTCTTCACATTAGTTTCTACTCCTTGGAAATAACATATAAGGTACTAATAAGATTTATTCTATGATGTTTGGTCAAACTAATATGACATATAAGTGCCCATATGTACTACTGGAAAGAGGGCGGTTGTATGTAATGACTCTATAAATTATACCAAAACATTAGACTGCGATTGGACTTCCTGGCAACAAAGAGATGGCATAATAAGCCCAAAATGGAATGATGCTCCACGTGGGATTATTAAAGCCGCAATCTTCAAAAGAGTATAAGTGCAAAACTGAAAGCACAATTAGTCGCAGAAGAATACTGATTGTACCCAGTAGTTTTATAAATAAATGACAAAATCAGAATACATAGTTCTGTGATTAGCTATTAAAACATTATGTAGGCAGAATGTATGTCAAAATGTCATTATGCTTAAGAGAATATCACCAATGGGAGAAACGCATGCCTCATCACAACCGATAAATCACACTGCACATTCCCACCTGGGTACCATGCAGTTTGCTCCGTTTGAAGAAAGAAATTGCCTCAATTTGCTAAAAAATTTTTCAATTATATATATATGTATTTGTTAATGGAAGTATTTGGACACTTCAATATACCTTTCTATGATTTTAGTTATTTTTGGTAGGAAATCTCCCTGTTGTTTCCACGGGCTTTAGGTATTTTTCACTTCATCTGTGATGATCTGCAACTTCATTGCATGTATTTAGGTGTAGAAAGTTTATAGACCACAGAACGACTGAGTAGATTTCTGCCTAGTTCAGATGGTGTTAGAGGTGAGTTTTACCAAATCTTTATAATTCAAACACTTCTTAAGAGAATCAAAAACAAAGGAACGTTATCCAGTGCATTGTCTGAATCAATTATTAATATGATACTAAAACCAAACCAAACTATTACAGAAAGAGAAAACTATAAATGAATTTTATTTATAACTTTAGAAGAAAATATTTCCAATAAAATATTAGTAAATTAAATCCAAAGGTACATATAAAAGTGTATGTCATGATAAAGTAGAATTATCCCAGGAATACAAGACTGATTCAACATTAAAATTTTTTAATGTTTCCAACACATTAAAGATAAAAAGTAAAAAATACATATTCATCTAAATACAGAAAAATTATTTGAAGAAATCAATAACCATTTATGATTTTTAAATGCTTAATAAACACTGAATATAAGGAGAATTACTTTAAATGATACAGTGAACTTAGCAAAAAACTAAAACAAATTTCATTTACTGGTGAAATATTAGGAAACATTGTCATTAATGCTGGAAGTAAGATAGGAAAGCCTGCTATGATTACTTTCAGTCAGTATTCTTCAGGAAATAGTAGTCAACACAATAAGAAAAGAAGAAAGGAAATAGGAGATATATGGATATTAATGAACAGTGACATGGTAATGAGTGTGAGTCTTGTCCTACCATTGGTGAGAAACTATCACACTCAACAAATATTGGATGAAGCAACTGTTTCCAAGAATTGGACAACAGCTGTGTAGGATGTGGTCCTTGAGAGAAGGGAAAAACCTAATGAGCTCTGCTGTCAAACTACAGCACAGAGAAATGAAACCCAAACAGAAGGCAGTGGTGCTGGGCTGAGGACACTGATTGGAGTTTGGGCTTGGAGGGACCTGGACTTTGTCAGCAAGGAGCAGGAGAGGATGAACCCTGGACAACTCCAGGGGAACTCCATTTTGTTTTTAGCCCAATCCTGCCAGCTGTGCAAACATACAGCAAGTCTTCCTGAGGCTTTGCTTCAGCTCTGGGGCTGAGCAAGAGGGTCTGAGCTAAGTAGAGATTCTAAGAATAATACCTTTGTGGAGAAAATTGTGCAAACTTACTACAATATACAAATTAATTATAAATACATGAAGATATAGACCATGTTTACCAGGAGGTGATATTAAATTTATCCTCTTCCAGTTAACGTATAAATTCAATTTAATTCCAGTCAGAAGTTTCTGTGAAAATTAACATGGGAAAAAATAAAAGTGTTTGCAAACTCAAGACAATCTTTAGAAATGAAAGCAAAGAGGGGATGATCACACCTCAGAACAGAGAAGATGTTATGAAGACACAATAATCAAAAGACAGAAAGAAAAGGTGGATGAGTTTGACTACATCACACTCAAAACTTCTGTGGGGCTAAAGAAACTGTAAGCAATATTTAAGATCAGGGAAAGATCAGAAAAGAATTATCTAGACTGTATGCGAAATTCTTGGATATCAGTCACAAAAAATACATTAATCTAATGTAAAACTGAGAAAAATAAGAAAAGACAATTGGCAGAAGAGGAAATGCTAATGGAAAGTAAATATACAAAAAGTTGCTTAACCTCAACAATAATCAGGGAACCCCATTTTCTTTCCATCGAGGCAAATAAAAATAAGTCTGACAGTATAAAGTTCCGGTGAAGCTATGAGGAAGAGAAATCCTCATTCACTGCAGGTGGGAGTGGAAATAAGCATAGCCCCTCAGATGGGAACTAGGCAGAATCTAATGCCATGAAAACATTCATAACCTGAGCCCCTGCGATTTCATTTCTGGGTATATAACTGCTTCCTCCCCAATCCCCCCAAAAAACTTTATATATGTGCTCAAGGAAACATATTCAAGGATGTTTGTTGCAGCATATTTTTAATAGCAAAAATAAAGAGGGGAGACATCTAATTGTACATAAATATAAGAATGAACAAATTGCAGTGTCCTTATGATAAAATATTTTTTATAAATTCAAAAGAATGAACTGTATATCTATATATGATTTAAGCTTAACATAATGGCAGGTTATAAAAAGCAAATAACAAAATATGTGTAGTACTATATATACACACACACACGTAGATAATACACACATACATATATACAAAAACGTAAAACACAATATACAATGCCTAGGTGTGTATATTTTGTTTGTTTGTTTGTTTATGAGAAATGGAAACATTAAACATCACAGAATTTACCCTAAGTCAGAACTGTGGGTGGTGTAGCTAAATCTGTCATGTTTCATTTAAGAAAAAAAATGCTAAAAGAGATTTGAGATAAAATATTAAGATTTGTCAATTTTGGATGGGAAAAAGTGAATAGTTTTATATTAATCTTTATCCCCTTTTGTTCTTTTAAATATCTTAAAGCTTAAAAAAATGAATGTTTGTATAACAAGTGACAGAAATTTGTGGCAGTGAAAAATAATTGAGGAAACCGTGGGTCCTTGCAAATACTATCGCAAGTCCCAAGTCACTTGGGGTATCTGGCTCTGCTGCTCGATATAGCTTTGAAATACCTAGGTTTTCTTTTTCATGGGAAGAGATAATTTAGCGTGGCTTAAGCTTTAAAAAGAAACTTTTTGTTGTTCTACCTTAAATGACTCCCATCTGAAATATTTGTTGGTAACACAGAAACTGGAGAGAATTTTTTTGTTCCCTATTATCCGGCAGTGAAGTTTTCCCCGAGAATGTTTTGAAGCAAAAACCAGATACAAGGCCATGGTCGAACGGCACTGTTAAAGGGTTGTTGCTTGGACCGGTACTTAGTTAAAGCATTCCCCAGGGGCCATCAAAATAGAGCTGAGTTGCTATGTTCATTCAAACAAATGTCTTGCAATTTATATCTAATGAAATTTTCTCTAACGTTGTTTCCTTCACTCCTCCCTTGTTCATCAATTAAGAGGGAGTAGAATTAAGCCCAACCACAGCATAATGTGAGAAAGTTTCCCAGCATTCCTTAACTGAGGAGTAAGCAAATCACACATGGTTTTTCAAATGTCTGCAATATATCAGAATTGGAGAGAGGAAGTTAATGTGAACTTGGGGAAAATATTACAGCTAATATTGTTCAGTTGCAGACCCTGGATATGTTTTTCTCTTTGATCTTGAAATTATTGGTTACTTTTATGGAATTTGCCAGTAAAATAATTCCAGTTTTATTACTATCCACATCCTGTGGTTTTATTTCCTAATAAAAATATATGTGGTGTTAGTGTTGTCCTGAAATGTAATTGATCTCTGAGAGATATAATTTGCTATCTGGAAAATGGTCTTTTGAATTTCTATAAAGTAGTGTAAATGGATGAATGAAATGCAAAGGGAGACTGTAGTACCAAAAAGTAATAATAGAGATAAAAATTATTTTTCATTATTTTGGCATTGGGTAGTTTTAAGTTTAGTTTACCGAGTTTTTTTAGAATTGTATATTTCAATAGAAATCTTCAAAAATTAGTTTTGATGTTATGAGATCTTTTTCATTCCTCAAATTATTATGTTATCAGTCATTTTAAGTTGAAACCCTCCTTTTCCCCTAGAAATGCGAGCAGATATACTTGGGATGAAATTAGAGATCATAGGACATTTAACTGGGCAGTGTTTAAAAATGAAAATTCCTGATGTGTTTAGAGATCAGTCACAGGAACATGCGGAAACATCCCAGAGAACTTGAGATATTTACTGAGGGTGTGTGTGAAACACACATCCTAAGTATTATGAGAGGCTCACAGACTAAAGACCTAACTGGAGAAAAAAGATGTTATCAGCCCACATTGCAGCCCTCCTTCCCCCAGCTCCTCCCCTGTACCTGCCCACAAATCCCAGCCCAGCTGTCAATCAATTTCATCAGTCCAGTAAGGACACTCCTCTCTGTCTGTTTCACTTCCCTATGTCCTGTTTTGGAAAGTAGCCCCTAGGAGAAAGCTCATTTTTCATGCTTGCTTCCTCTCAAGAACCACACCCAGCACATCTGTTGTCCAATTCTTGAAAACCGTTGCTTGGCACATTTTGTGCAGTGTTACAGTTGTTAATGACAGCAGGGTCAATCTGATATTCATGATGACTTCAGGGTCAGAAGGGAAGTCTGTTCTCTTTCTTTCATATCCGTATGCCTCTTGTTTCCTCTTTTCTTATTTCCTCCCACACTGGGGCCTGAGCTACCTGAGGGCAGGGATTAGATATTTGCTTCAAAATAAACCTACAGCCCAGAGAAATGCATATTGAGTGAAGCTAAAGAGAACAAAAATTTAAATATTGTTGATGAACAAAGTTTTTTGCAACCCCATGTTTTTATTATTTCTTCTGAATAAAGATGACTCAGTTTGGAGTCTCTCTTTAGAACACGAATATATGTATTGGATGTAACAGCCTCCATATACAGATACATAATTCCTGATCCACAGTTCTGAAAACCACTAAAACCCCCTTTTTTTTCTTTTTTTTTTTTTTTTTTTTTTTGCAAATGTTGTGCCAAAACCTATTTGGTAGCAAACTGGACCTCAGCTGGCCTGAGTGGTCAATGGTGTCTCAAAGCTCCTCCCATATACAGGCCCTAGTACTGATTGTTTTTTCATCCTGTAAATTTTGGTTTAATTGAACAAGAAACATTTCAGAAAAAGTGAATGTTTAGGTAACATTGAAAGTAAAGGAAGCATCTGTCATTATCAGTGGTGTAGAACATGGACGTAATGATGACCATAACGCATCTTACTGAAGAGAACAGCTTGGGAGCTGCCACTACATGTGATTTAAAGAAAGGAGACAAGAAGATGTTTTATGGTGATAGTGGTGACAAGAACCACTGAAAACTGGGAAATCATTTCAGAAGTAAAAACTGAAGAGCTTGACTGTGCGTTGATTAAAAGGTTCTGACAGCAAAAAACAAAAACAAAAACAAAGATGCAAGTGTGTCATTGGTCAGTTTGCTGGACAAGCAACCAACCATGAAATATTGATCATTTCCCATAATATGCTTATCAGAGTTTTTGCCTAAGCAGGTCAAACATATTTAACATTCTGTTTTTCCAAAACTGGACTACTAAGAAAATGTGACTTCATCAAAATCCATAGGTAATCAATCTTAAGCAACTGTTATTTTCATGGGGGGAATGCCAAACAATGCTAGTAGGGGACTTTGTTCTTAGAATTAGGCTAGCCAGATCTCATGCCAGTAGCATTTCAAAACGTTATTTTTCAATATAAGTGAATTAATGAAAATCATCCAAAAAGATACCATAAAACTAATAAAAATTGAATCATCAAGTCAAATAATAATATGTAAATTTATACATGTTTATCTGTACTGTATATTAAAAATTGCATTGTTAAAAGTAGGGATTTTTTTTAAGACTTTGAGCATTTTCTATTTTTCTAGCTTTCTTGTTGTGTCAGCCTATTTCACAGTAAATACAGCTAAAGAAACAAAGTAGAGAGAAAAGAGAAAATACAGAGCTACCAAATTTGTGTTAGTCTATAATACTATGAAGGTAAATTGTAGTGTTATCATAATATTCTGGTTAATTTCTATGAGGAAGAATTGGAGAAGCATTGCAGAAGTTTTGATTTATTCACCCACATGAAAATTGATTCTTTCCACTCCCTACCATTTTTTTATTTATGCAACTAACTATGTCTAATATTATTAGAGATCACAGCAAGTAGAGCATTCTAAAACTTTTTTGTGCATCATATTAGATTTTAAGGAAGTTACTGGATTTTCACTTATTTTGATATAATTTTGTTTGTATAGATGAAACCACCAAATGAATTTTTTCACTTTCTTGAATGGAAACCCAATTTAATAAACCCTGTCTTGACCCAAATTACGCTTTGGAAACCTAGAAACAATGGGTCTACTTTTTGATTTCCATAGTATAAATGACAAGTCTGAAAAATGTGTCTAATTTCATGGATTGTCTTCTAAGTTTATAAAATCTTTCCTTTCACACTTAATAATTTAATGAAAAATATATAAATCAGTTTCCTCTTTCTCTAATAAATGTTTACAAAAACATAAAAAGTATATATTCAAACATAAACAATATTCCTGTCAGTTGTTTAAATACAATTCCAAGTGATTGTTTAAGAACTGAATGCCTCCTCTACCCACTGGAAAAAAGTAGATTGTAAAAGCTGTTAAGAAAACACAAAATGATCTAATCCTAAATAATAATAAAAGATATATAGACCGTAGCAACCTTGAGATATGACTTTACCTTACTAAATTAGCAAAGGAAATTCTAATTTTAAATTTAACTTTGTTGGAAGATGAATATAATCCTGTACTGTTAAAAGGCTTTCCTGGAAAGCAATAGAACGACAGATATTGACTCATAAAAATGTTCACATGTCAATTATTTAAAATAATGGTGGTGAAAGTATAGCCTCATATGAGGTTATTTAGTATATGTGGTGAGATGGAAAGGTCACAGTAGCAAATGTTATCTTCACTATAATTGAAACGGTTAGTAAAAAAAAACCAAAATCTTGCTCTCACAGAGGATTTGAGAAAAAGACAAAGCCTTGCCTACAGAGAACAAAGTATTACTTGTGAATTTTCTCTGCATTTTTTAAGAAATAGCAACAAGGAAATTACTTTTCTTTATTATTATTGAAATATAGTCAGTTACAGTGTGTCATTTTCTGGTCTACAGCATAATGTCCCAGTCATGTGTGTGTGTGTGTATATATATATTTGTTTTCATATTCTTTTTCATTAAAGGTTAAGATTTGCAAAGGTTAGCCACTATATATAAAAACAGATTAAAAAACAAATTTCTTCTGTCCAGCGCAGGGAACAATATTCAGTATCTTGTAATAACCTTTAATGGAAATTACTTTTATACTCTAGAGCCACAATACCCAGTACAGTAGCCACTAGCCACACATAGCTAGTAAACACGTGAAAAGTGGCTACTTCAGATATTCCTACAAATAAAAACTGTGCTCTGGATTTCAAAGACTTAGTATAAAAAAAGAATGTAAAATATATGATGAGTAATTTTTCTTTTGATTACAAATTCAAATTATGATATTCGGCTCTATTGAGTTAAACTGTATTATTGAATTAATTGTGCCTGTGTCTATGTACATTTTAAAATGAGACCACTAGGTCACTAGACAAGATTATGTGATTAAAGAAGGCCCTTCGGCAAAGAATTGCAGATTCTTAAGACAGGAACCCAGCAAAGATGCAGGTGACTATATAGTGGATGCAGATTCAGGTAGGGCACTGACATCTTTTCCAGGGAGATTGTTTGATGGGATCCTCCAATATTAGTGAGACAGCTTTTGGTTGCAGGCAGCATGAAATTCAACTCCACTATATTAAATAAAACAGAATGCGTTGGTTCCTGAAACTCAAAAGTGTACAGATATTTCAAGTACATTTTTTAAGTTGAAATATAGTTGAAATAATATTATGTTAGTTTCAGGTATACTGCATCGTAATTTGACATTGACATACATTATGAAATGATCACCACAGTAAATCTAGTACCCTTCTGTCCCCAAAAGTTATTACATGTTATTGACCGTACTCCTTATGCTGTATTTCACATGTCTGTGGATTATGTATTCTATAATTTGTACCTCTTTATTCCCTGCACCAATTTTGCCTCACTCCCTACCACTCCTACCCCTCTGGAGACAACCCATTTGTTCTCTGTATCTATGAGTCTGTTTTCACTTTGTTTTGTTTTTTAGATCCACATTTAAGTGAGATTATATAGATTTATCTTTGCTGTCTTAGTTCATTTAGCAAAATACCTCTAGATTCACCCATTTTGTCTTCAATGGCAAGATTTCATTTTTAATGACTAATACTCCACTATATGTGTGTTTATATGTGTGTGTATGTATATATACATATATATATAATATCTTCTTTATCCATTCATCCGTCAGTGGACACTTAAGTTGCTTCCATATCTTGCCTTTTGTAAATAATGCTGCAATAAACACTGTTGTGCATACATCTTTTCAAATCAGTGTTTTTGTTTTATGCCAGTCAATACCCAGAAATGAAATTGCTGGATCACATGGCAGTTCTATTTTTAATTTTTTGAGGAGCCTCCATAAAGTTTTCCATAGTGGCTGCACCGATTTACAATCCCACCAACAGTGCATGAAGGTTTCCTTTTCTCCACAGCCTCACCAACTTTTGGTATATTGTCTTTGATGATAGCCATTATGACAGCTGTGAGGTGGATTCTCATTATGGTTTTGATTTGTATTCCCCTAATGATTAGTGATGTTAAGCATCTTTTCGTGTGTCTGTTGGCCATCTGTATAGCTTCTTTGGAAAAATGTCTATTCATATCCTCTGCCCATTTTATAGTCAAGTTGTTTGTTTTTCTGATGTTGAGTTCTGTGAGTTTTGCCATCATCTTCATTCTCAGAGGGAGTCCCAGTTGCCTCCTGCCTCTTCAGAAGGCTCTCCAAGGTCAAGTGCGGGTCTCATTCAGGCTCTCTTCAAACTGCTGCCTCTGCATAGAACTCAGAGAAAAATGAGATTTTACAAATGCCCTATAAGAGTGAAATCCCCTTTTCCTATAGCCCTCCAGCAGCCTGTACTCAAGCCCTGCTAGTTTTCAAAGCCAGACATTCTGAGGGCTTATCTTCCCCATGGAGAAACTCCAGGCTGGGGTGCTCAGTGTGGGGCTTGGACTCCTCACTCCTTGGGGCAGACCTCTCTGATTTTGCTATTCTGCCCATTTGTGATCACTGACCTGGGAGTGTGGGTCCTGGCTCTACTGAATCACCAGCCCTCCAATATGTCTCATTGTGGTTCCTTCCTTTTGTCTTTAGTTGTGGAAAATCTTCTCTGTTAGTCTTCAGGTTATTCTCATAGACAGTTGCTCTGTAAGTAGCTGTAACGTTGGTGTGTCTGTGAGAGGTGGTGGGTTCAAGGTCTACCTACTCTTCCATCTTGGCCACCTCTAATTCAGACCCGCCTTGATGCCGTGGCTCAACTATGTCACAAATATCCAACTTCCTTCTGCATACAAGAATCCCCTTGTGGTTCTCCTAATGGCAGCAAGATGGTTACCGGTAATAATGGGCTTTATGCTTCCTGTTTTAAGACCTGCATGTGAAAGTGTATTTGTCTTTTGTTGTTGTTTTTGTTGCTTTCATGGAATGAAGAGGAAGTTTCTTTTCCAAAAGATACTAAAAAAATGCCTCCCCCTCCCATCTCATTGGCCTTCATTGATTCCCAGTCTCATCTCTAAGCCAATCACTACTGCCTAGAGTTAAGATGAGCTGATTGAATTAAGGCAGTCATGGACCACCACCTGTATTTGAGAGCTTGGGGCTGGAGGTCAGTCCTGCCCAAATTGCACAACTGGTAAATACATAGTCATTAAGAAAAAAAGGAAAGTACAAATGTCCACTCTACAACCTCTGGCATAAACAGGGAGGCAAGAATTCTAATAGAAGTTTTAATCAACATCTTAGCATGGGGTAAAAAGTACCCACAAGGGAAAAATGAATATATAAGCTTTACGAGACATTTTTTAAAATTTGTACTATCCCAAATTTCTTTGCTTTTAATCCCTGGGGTGGGGTGGGGGTTGTTTTGTTTGTTTTCTCTCATAGTCTTAGCAACATAACCATCAAATTCAAGGGTCATAAATGCTTCTTTTTGTTCGTATCAAGGAAGGAACTAGCGAGGGGATACTGAGCTGAAAAGCAAGGAGGACACAGACCTGAGCAAGTATTAAGGATTTGGAAGGATGAACATTAAACCCCCTCTCCATGTTTTGCTTATCTGTCCATGTCCTAGTTAATCAAAAGGGGCAATGTCCCGAGTGGGCCTCACTTAATCCATTTAAAGAGACGAGGCCTCCCTTGAGTCCAGAGAACCCAGACAGCAGAGGGGAAGGAGATCTGTAAAAACAGCTCTCTGTTCTGGGACTCCCACACTCCCCTCATTGCTGCTGATCTGCTGATCCACTTTGCCGGCGTAAACTAGCACCCAGGCTCGTGGTGGCTCTCCCTTGGGTTAGGATCTCCCTGGCTCCTCGGCCAGGTATGGGGCACAGCTCTGCGGTGGGGGTTCTGGCTTCAGCAGAATTTCCTCATCACCAAGGTCAGAGGCAGCAAGAACAGACGTGGCTTTCGGTCTGTCCCTGTGAGGTCCCAGCTCATGCTGTGGATTTCCATCCTGGTCACGGTCTTCCTGATGCCTGTCTGTGGTCCCTGGGCTCCAGCATTACATGTGGAGACAGTTTTGTTGGTGGGGACGGCTTAGTCAGGCCTCACAACTCTGTCAGCCAACTCATTGCAATAAATAAGGGGGCACCTGGGGCTGCGATTCTGGAGGGAAAGGAAGTTCAGAGAGGTAAACCTGTATTGGACTCTACTTTTTCCCATGAGAGATGTGTTGATTCAAATCAGTGGCTGAGAGACTCAGAAGGTAAGAATGAAGTGGAGGCTGAGTGGGGCCAAGGGGCATTTTACTTCAGGAATAGTCACAGAAGAGAGGCCCAGCTTAACACCCATAGCTTTCAGATGTCAGGACAAAGATCTACACCTTTGAAAGAAGAGTGTTCTGGATATAGACCAGCTTTAAGGACTGAAGACCAGCTTTGATTCGGTTCATTTTCTGATTCACTTGATCCACCCTTAGCCTACCTGCTTGCCAGAAAAAAAAGGAAGTATTTACTAGAGAAAGATAAGGCCAAGAGCCATAAATTATCTCCACAATTAAAAAGAAAAAAGAAAAAAAAAACACTAAAAAAAGACACTTTTTTAAACTATAATTAAGAAGACTAAGAGGAAAAAAATGAGGTATAGATATTGGCATTACCAGAGATTTTTAAATGCTGATGATATGGACAGTATATTTAATAAGAAACAATATCTTTAAGATACAAAAGGAAAGTAACTACCAAATTAAAATGGCATACTTAGTAAAAAAAAATCCTTCACAAATAAATGCAAAATCAAGTCATTTCAGACAAACAAAACTAAGGGAATCCATCTGTAGCAGAACCCATGCAAGAAAATATTAAAGGGGTACTTCAGGAAGAATGATAATGATCAGAGTTGGAAGCATAGAGATGCAGGAAGGTGGGAACAGCAAGAGAGAAGTAAATATGTGGATAAATCTAAATGAACATGAACTTATTAACAATAGTGCTAGAGTCTTATAGGTTTGAAATATAAAGATAAATAAGGCATAACTTACAAGCACTAATTACAAGAAAGCTATTTTAGCTATAATAGCAGACAACATAGACTTTAAAACAAAAAGCATTACTAGAAATTAAAGGAAACATTTTCACACTTTCTAAGAATAAAAGAGTCCATTCACCACAAAGATATTAAAAAATTTAAATTTGTATCTATGTAATAACATGGCCACAAAATATATAAAGCAAACATTGGTAGAACTTAAAGGAGAAAAATGCACATCCTCTATCATATTAGGAGATTATCACACTTGTCTCAGTAACTCATAAAACAAAAGATCAACTAAAATAAAGAACTTAAGAGCTATTTGACCTAATTAGCATATCTAGAACACCTGAATTATAGACTTTGCACTCTTTCAAGAATACAAGGAACACTTACCAAAGTAAATTATATATTAAGTCAATCTCTTTCATAAGCAAAGATGCAAAAAAAAAGGAAAATTTGCAAATCAAGTCCTGCAATATATAAAAAAGATGATACATCAGAATCATGTTGGTTTTAATCCAGCAATGCAAACCATACAAGATCAATTTAATATTTTAGAACCAATTAATACAATGTACCACATTAACAGAATAAAGGAAAAATGATCATCTCAATAGGTACATAAAAAGTGATAGAATCTCGGATCCATTTATAATTTTAAAAAAGTTATAACATACTAGGGTAGAAGGACATTTCCTCTATCTGATAAAGAGTATCTATAAAAATCCTATAATATAAATCATATCAATAGTGAAATATTAAAAGATATCCCCCTGAGATTGGAAATAATACACAGATACTTGGGAATAAAACTGTTATTACTGTCACACCACCTGACTGTACAGGTAGAAAATCAAAGTATTGATAGCTGAATTATTATAATTAATGTTACTATAATTATTGTGTGAATATAACAAGAGCTTGGCTTAAAAGTCAATGTAAAAGTCCAATCTAATTATTTCAGAAAACCAAGGAATTAAATGTTTTAATTTTTAAATTTAATTTTTAAAGGTGAAAATAGAGGATGTACCATGTTCACAGACTGGAAGACTCAAATTTGCACACATCAATTCGCCCAAAATTATTCCATGTATTCAATGCAATTCTAGTCAGGTTCTCAGAATGATGTAGATCAATGAAGTTAGAACACTCCCTCACACCATACACAAAATTAACTCAAAATGGCTTAAACACTTAAACACAAGAATATAAAAAGTAAAACAAATGAGCAACTACCACCATACAGAAACAGGCACAGACATAATAGAGAACAAACTAGTTGTTACCACATGGGAGGGAGTGGAGATGGGGACAAAAATAAGCAAAGGGGATTAAGAAGTATAAGCTACCAGGTGTGAAATAAATAAGTTACAAGAATATAATGGTCAGCATAAGGAATAAGTCAATATTTTATAACTTTGTGTGGAGTATAATCTATAAAAATATCAGATTATTGTGCCACACGCCTGAAATAATGTAATGTGGTGAATAAACTATACTTCAACAACAAAAAAAAAAAGTCAGCAAAAAAATGCATTTCAATAAGAAGGAAACTCAAAATGGCCAATAAATATGCAAAAAAGTGATCAATCTGATGGATCATCAGGTAAAATCGACCTAAAACTGCAAAGAAGGAAGACAGCAGAACCACCAGAATGGCTAGAATTAAAAATGACTGAGAAGACCGAGCATTTTTGAGCAAAGAGATGTTTCAGAAACTACTGGGAGTATAAATTGGCACAAGCACTTTGGGAAATGGCTCGAGAATATCTGCTGAGGTTAAGTATACCCAGACCCCATGACCCAACAACGCTACTCCTAGTCATTTTGAGGTTTTCAATATTCATTTTTACAAATTATACCCTGAATGCATATATGAAATGTTCCACATCAGAGACAGATTTCTTATTTATTACCTCACAGTCAATAAAAAGTGTGTTGCCCACTATATGCCTTTTGCCCCAGGTCTTAACTCCTGGGACCATGCAATTAAAGCTAACAGAACTTTTCCATACATGAATGGCAGGTTCTCCATAAGCCAGGGAAGAGAAAGAGATAATTTTCTCTTCCCTTCTGAAAGTGTCTCTTCCTGACACTTGGTATACAAATAATATCTCTCCAGGAGCCGGACAGTCACATAATCTTGACTTCTGTGAGACCCAGAGTTGTGGGGCCTCACTGGTTTTTGAAATGTAAATACCCAGATAGATTAGGATAAATAAAGACAGACAAGTCTCTGGGTATGAAGCTAACATAGGTGCCTATCTCTTTGGCTTTGGGGGAGGTCAAAGAAGTTCCACTATACTTTGCATCAGAGCAATTATCTCCTTCATTAAGGAAACGAATGGCTATAGATCTAATCTTTACGGTATGTGAATGTATTTCTAAGATAAGTGAAAGCAAATGTCTCTTGTAGCGTATTTGTTTTCATGGCTAGGACTTTTACATGAAACATGAAAAATCCAGGAATTGTTTTACTTCTCCACAATTATATACCCAACAGAAGTGTGTACACATGTGTACCAAAGACATGTTCAACAATGTTCATGGTAGCTTTATTTTTCCTCTTTTCTTTTTTCTTTCCTTCTTTCTTTCTCTCTTCTTTTCTTTCTTTCTCTCTCTCCCTCTCTCTCTCTTTCTCTCTTTCTAATTGAAATATATTGACATACAACCTTTTGTAAGTTTAGAGTATACAACATGTTGATTTGATGCATTTATATATTCCAATATGATCGCCACTGTAGTGTTAGCATACACCTTTATTATTTCACATAATTATAATTTCTTTTCCCCCCAGCTTTATTGAGATATAATTGACATGTAACACTGTGTGGGCTTAAGGTGTACAATGTGTTCATTTGATACACTTATATACTGCAAATGATTGCCACCATAGTGTTAGCTGACCAACACCTCTATTACATTATATAAATACATTACTTTTAGGAGGTCAAAACTGGAGACTCCCCAAATGTCTATCAAAAGTAGAGTAGATAATTATCTATTACATTATATTCATACAGTAGAACTCAATATGGCAATAAAAATAAAGGAAACTGCACTACATGCAACAACACAGATGATTTCACACATAGCTTTAAGCAAAAGAAGACAGACAGGAAGAAACATATACTCTATGATTCCATTGATATAAAATTTTTAGATAGGTAAAACTAATCTATGATTTTAGAAGTTGGGACAATGCTTAACTTTCGTAAGGAAAATGGGGACAGTGAGTGGGAGGGGAGCAAATCAGGGGGTTCTGATAATAGTATGCATTGATCTGGGTAGTGGTCACATGGGTGTGTTTATTTTGTGAAAAATATGGGCTGTTCAATTATGATTTGTATACTTTTCTTTATGTATATATATTTTAAATTGAAGTATAGTTGATTTACAATAACGTGTCAGTTTCAGGTGTACAGCAAAGTGATTCAGTTATACACACACACACACATATACATATTCTTTTTCAGAATCTTTTCCATTATAGGTTATTACAAGATATTGAATACAGTTCCCTGTGCTAACAGTAGGTCCTTGTTTTTTTATCTATTTCACATCCAATAGTGTGTATCTGTTGATCCCCTACTCCCAATTTATCCCTCTTCTGCCTTCCCTTTTAGTAACAATCAGTTTGTTTTCTATGTCTGTGAGTCTACTTCTGTTTTGTAAATAAGTTCATCTGTATCACTTTTCAGATTCCACCTATAAATGATAGCATATATTTGCCTTTGTCTGATTACTTCACTTAGTATGGTAATTGCCAAATCACCAGGTCCCTCCATGTTGCTGCAAAGGGCATTATTTCATTCTTTTTTATGGCTGAGTAGTATTCCATACACATACATACCACCACTTTTTTATTCAGTCATCTGTCAATGGACATTTAAGTTGCTTCCACCTCTTGGCTATTATAAATAGTGACACTATGAACATTGGGGTGCATGTATCTTTTTGAATTAGAGTTTTTGTCTTTTCTGGATTTATGCCCAGGAGTGAGATTGCTGGATCATACAGTACGTCTGTCTTTAGTTTTTTAAGGAAACTCCATACTGTTCTCTATTGTGAATATACTTTATATTCAAATGTTCATTTTTTAAAAAGGGGGAAATTTCTCCTAAGGGTTCCCACAGTTCTGTAAGAATTCAAGGTCAGCAAAAATTCCAGCTTCTGGAAATGCTAAAACAGAGAAGAGCAGCATAACGCAAGTGTCTGTGTTCCCCTCCCTGTCCTTGGGGTTCCTCTACGCCTCCACCTTAGTCCTCCTTTTCTCTCAAGTCTGCTTGGCAGAGGAAGACAGATGACGTAGTGAGAGTAATTAATCGTGTGGTTAATATTGTTTATTCCTAAATGGTTTTCCTAATGGAAAATAGATAGGATTTGAGGGTCTCTTGTTTGTTATTCCCAATAGGAATTAGAACGGAGCTGATAGCTTTGAGGCTCTGTGTACAAGCAGGGAAGGCATTTATACCGATTGGTGCTGTCTCTTCCACATCGCTTATTAAATAGTTTGAATATGACCTCTGGCTTAGATTTTTTTAAATAAATAAAAGGAAAAAACTTTCCTTTCAAAGCAAATAGACACTAATTATAAATTTAAATTTTCTCTAATGGAAAAATCCTAATCACTGAGAGGATAAAATAAAGCAAGCTGACAGTTTTCTACACCAAAGGGACTATAGGTGATCACTAGTAAATTGAGAGAGAGCACTAATGTTCCAAAGCAATTTTCTAAAGCCAGAATCATTCCCTCACACACCTGCGGAAGATTCAGAAGCCTGGGGGGGAAGTAAACATTTATTTCAAAAATAAACTTTAAAGTTTGGAAATAAAAACAGACAAGCTGTTTTCTTTTATCAGAAAATGTGGCTCTACACTACCAGAGGTACTGTAATCAGAATTTCAAAGAGCAGAAATAACAGGTGACAACTTACTCGGAGACACTCAAACCTACCGAACCGCAGAACAAGTGCAATTTACATCCATTAAACCTCGTATAAGCAGAGAGAGCTAGAGATGAAGAGACAAAGATTCTAACTCCAATTTTGCCACTGACTATATGAATTTTCTTCTCTGTAAAACAGGAACAAGCACTCAGTTTCTATCATGAGAAACTAAAGAGTAAGGTGAAAATTATTCCACAGTAAGTAGCTTACAAATTACATTTGTAATTATTACTAAAAGCTTCTGGGGACTCTCTGTGTTTCTGTCTCTTTTTCGTTGTCTCCTCATTCTCTCCCTTTATGTTTTTTCCTCCCTCCCTTTTACCTCTTTTTTTTAAACCTTTTTTCTTTTCTTTCAACCTTCACTATCACTTTCTTAATTGTCCATAGTATGGTATTTTAACTGACAATATATTATATATATATGTGTATGTATATAGATGTATTGTGTGTGTGTGTGTGTGTGTATATATATATATATATATACACACACACCATATGGTCAGTTAAATATATATTATATGTAATATATACATATTATACATATATACACATTACATATGTATATAATATGTACATGTTATATAATATATATTATACAGTTAAATATACATACACTATATTTCTTTCTTAAACATCAACTAAATTGTTACTTTTACTTGTTTGCAACACAAAATTAATTTTGTTTCAACGAGTTACTTACTGGTTTACAAGAGAAAAAGTTAAAATTTTTTCTTAACCCTGGTCTAAAAGAATCATCCTTGGATTTATTGAAATAAAAGATTTTGTTTCTTGGTGAACAATATTTCAGGGTCACAAGGAACCAACCTACTAGTGATTTTCTTTTCAGGGACATTGAACATAACATCACTTCATTTCTTTTGGCTGCCCTGTATCTTCCCCTTGGGTGAGTGTGTATCTGGCCTGCCTCCCCTCCCTGTCTACTTTCTGAATATGAAATGAGATCCTAGGATGACTGATCAATGTTTATCAATCAATAAGCACTTTCTCAGCACTCATAATATGCATAGCTTCTGTTAGATCTTTGGAAAACTGGGGTTAAGAAAGAAGTGTTTTTTTTTCCTTTAAGTAACTTGCTTCATGCGTGTACCCAGAAAGAGTATAAATATAATCTTTTAAATAAGAATAGATGCATTTGGTTTTATTCACTCAACAAACACAGAGAACTCTTTGCTTGGTATTGTTAGACTGGTGAGAATACCAAGAAAATTAGGGAAGGAGTCCCATCCTCAAGGAAAGTACCATCTGAAAGGGAAGAAAGATAAGTCAACAGACAATTATGTTACAGTGCAGTGTAGAAAGTATCCTAGTCGCAGACGGGAAGCAAACAGAGAAAGGATTAACTCTGCCTGAGGGAGTCAAGGCTCCACAGAGGAGGAAGCTTCCCCGGAGGTCAAGGAAATTCACCAGGTGATGGAGCTAGAAAACAGCGCGTGAAACACGGGCTTGTCGCTTGTTGGCTTCTGTTCCTCAGATGCTGGTATCCTTCAGGGCTCTCCGCAAGATCCTCTCTACTTCCTGCCCCATGTGCCTTGTTAGAGTGGTTTCCTCCACCCCACAACGCCCATGGGAAAACTCCGCCCAAATTGGTGTCTTCAGCCTCAGAACTACTACATGTTTATCTATTGGCCAGGAATCTACGTTTAAAGGGCCTAGTGCCACTTCATGCTCATCAAGTCCAAACTAAACTTAACTTTGCTCGCTGTTTCTATGCATAAGGGTGCACCAGCCCCTTGACTGGTCTACTCTGATCCATTCTCAGTACTTGGGGCTGAATGATGTCACTAAAATGAAGATTTAGTCTGGATATTTTCCTGTTTGAACCTGTCAAAGCTTTTCCATTGTTCTCAGAAAATGTCCGAGATGGTTTTACAAGATGCTGGATTATCTGGTCATTGTTTGCATCACCACCCGCCCCGCAGCCATCTTTCTTGCTGTCCTAACCCCTCATCGTACATCCCCGGTGATACTGAGTTTCCCCAAGTTCCTCACATTTGCCACTCTGTGTTCTTTTCCTTGAACATGCTCTTCTCCTATAATCTGTCTTGGGTAAAACCTCATTCTCCAGATCTCAGATTAAAGGTTCCTGCCCCTGAAATGCAATTCCTGACCCCCACAATGCAGGCTGGAACCCCATCTTCTATGGCCCCCTGCACAGCTCTTCGTGCATGATTTGTAGTGACCATTTCCTTACCTGGTTATCCCCTCTTGACGGCAAGGTCCATGAAAGACTGAATATGTCTGTCTTGAATAGTGTTCTGTTCCTTGGCACATAAGTGCTCAACATGTGAGAAAAAAGATCAGAACCGATGAAAATACGGTAAAAATGAGAAAGAAAAAAAAGGAGGGAGAAAGCAGTCTAAAGAGTGCTGGGTGCACGTAAACCACAAGAAGGAAGGCTCGGCTCCACAGAGGGCGGACGACTTGATTCCAGGCAGAGAGCAAAGGCATTGAAACTGGCTAGCTGATGTAGAGTGAATTTTTAAAGCTTAGGTCTAAATTAAGGACTGGCTTAGACATCGCCAATTTCATGTCTAAGTCTTAGTCTCCCTTCTCATTCAAGTACTTCCTTGAAAGGAAGGATTATAATCACCTTAAGAGAGGACCCCAAAATTTTTGACTGTTCATCCTTCCTGAGAAGTCTTTTTTTTTTTCTCCAGTTCCTTCGCTTACCCTGAACTCTTGAAGGGCTTGGACCACCACTGAGAATTAACACTATGTATTGAGACATCTCTCTCACACACACCCGCCTCTCAAAAAGGGATGGATCGTTACGGAATCCGAATTGAAATAATAATACAGGCCGGCACTTGTGCGTCCCAGCTTGGTTAAGACATTTGTTCAAATAAGTTAGTATTTCTGTCTCAACTGATTGAAACAAATGCACCTACTTATGCAAAGGGAATAAAACTGAAGTAGGAGTAGGAAAAGACGTTGGTTATTTGTTAAGAGATCAACTTATTAGTTAAATAAGTACTTGATACATATCATTGGATTTGTTCACATAACTCTTAGACGTGATTGAATCTTCCATTCAGTTTTTCTATGATTAGTAATTAGCTGACATATTAGTACAAAGAAAAGTGCCAAGTACAAAGGGCTGTAATAGCTTTAACAAGGCTGACCTAAAATGTAGTTACTTCTTCCACAAACAGCATCACCCAAGTACGTGTCATTCTGGACAGTGGTAGGAAGCAGACCTAGAATTGTCTGACAGGCAGTCATTAAATTACTAGAATTTGCTCTTGTGCAATAAACTCAGTGTATTTCTTTCTTTAAAGTTCTGCATTGGCTCAAGAGCTAAATTTTATAAGTTATAAGTGTATAAATGATGGACTTTGGGTAAGTCAATAACTGAAAAACTGATGAATGTTCAATAATTGTGTGCAAGTAGATTTTTAAACATTTCGCCAGAAAAAGCAAACAGCTTGGGACCCACGTATCAGAAAGAGTCCAACAAGATGAGAGGACAGGGTAGCGTTCCCTCATGGAGGAGAAAGTCCTTCTGAGAATGGATGAAGCGTGGTTTAAGACAAGACTCTCTGAGAAGAATCCAATCCCAGGGTCTACAGAGAACAACAAAGGCCTGAACGGAACTTCCTCTGTGGGGCCTGTCGGTCCCAGGATCACTGAGGAACCGGGAGACGTGAGCGAGGACACCTGCCAGCCACTGAGGCGCTGACCTCTGAAGAAACCCCCCTCTCTTTCTAGAGAATCTATATCACAGACAGGCTGCTTTTGATTGAAACTGCCCCCCTCCCCAAACACACACACTCACACATACAAACTAGCTTAACTCACAAAGATAATTAATTATCTTATTTAACTGAAAAGCCCAAGATAATTAGCTCCCTGGGCTTCAGGTAAGTCTCAGTGGCTTAAAATACATGAACTGGACCCACTTTCTATCTCTCCATTTCTTTGCTCTGCCTCCGTAATGTAGCCTGCACTTTTGCTAGGCTCTCCTCTTGAAACCCCAAAGCAGCCTCCGCATCTCACAGAACTGCACAATCCCAGGGTTCAAGTCCAAGAGGGTCTGCTGCCTAGAGAATTCAAAGTCCCAGCTTTGAGTCTCACTGGAGACCTTTTGGCCAGACTGGAGACAAATGTCTTAGCCAACTAGTGGAGCCGAGGAGATGGGGTGTGTTGATTGGCTTAAGCCAGTTTAGTGGTTTAAGCCAGTTAGATTCTAACTTCGGAGTTGACAGCAAGTTCTAACTCAACTCACGTGGCTGAAAAATGTGGGGTATTGTTAGGAAAGAAGAAAAAAGGCTAGGTTCTGGAGAAGCATGCGAGAAATACCCTATTTCACATCACGTTTGTGACACCGAACACTTACTGTGTGCTTAGAATACACCAGCACTGTGTGAGCAGCCAGACTCGGGGAGGATGAGGTATACGGGGAAGTACAAGATGTGGAGATGAATATAGCATGGTCACTGACCTTAAGGAGCTTAACCCTCTGTTTGCAGAGACAAATATTAATAATTTCCTTGGCAAATCATGTCAGGGGCAATGACAAATGTGTGTCCTTCATACGTATGCACCGGGGGTAACTGCTGGAGAATTTGGCAATGAACCTTGGTCCCCGTCCTACTTTCACATCCCTGGTTCCCACATCCTCTGTGATAAGTTTCTTCTATATGGCATATTTTGGCAAAGCAGAAAGCATCCAGATTATTGTGAAATTGTTATAAGGAGATGGAGAAAGAAACAAATTTTTTCATTTTCAAATTTTAAAGGTTTTATGAAACCATTGATTGCCAAGGATGAGAGTACTCATCTATTTAAATCATATTCTATGTTTTCTTTCATAGTTCTCTTTAAATTTAATTTAAATAGCTGTCATGCCTTCTCTACCATTATGTCTTGCCTGCCTCCCCCCTGCTGATGGTGTTTTTAAGCAATGACAAAATGACATTAAAAATTCAATCAAAATGGCTATTTTTTTTCCATCACTCTTTGACTAGAATGATGTATTAAATGTGAAGAATAGCTTTTTTCCCTCAGCATGAGAAAAGATATTAGAATCTATCATCAAGATTCACACTTTTAAAATACCAAGGCTTGCTTAGGTTTTATAAAGTCACATTTTCTGTGACTGGAGCATTCCCGAAGTGTCTGGTTATCCCATGAAGTACTAAAAATTTTACAGTACTCTGCTGAGGTTTTAGAAAACATATTATGAGCATCTGTGATAAGAAACCTAGTAGAAGATGCTCCACCATTAGAAGAGAGGCAGGATTCCTCACTGTCGCTAGTGCCACTATCTGGGATTGAATGAGAGACCATAAAATCTGGTAAAGCCATTTTAACCCAGAAAATAGAGACGAAATAAATTCCTAAGGATTAGTAAAGGTAAGAACCCCAAGAAACCCCAAGAAATCCTTCTAAGGGAGGCTAGCAGAGGTATGCAGACCCAAAAACATAAGTGCCAACAGGGCTATCAGATTCTAGGTTGAGAACGAGTAACCAACAAGAGAATATGGCTCTCGGGACTAGCAGGGACATGAGAGCACAGGGAGGGAGGGGCTTGTGATGGGGACCTTTTGTGCCACATGGGCGTGCGGTCTGAGCAGATTGGAATCAGACTTCACATCTCTGCTTCTGAACCTGCAGCCACACGTGCATGTAGTTTTGACTGGCTGATGCCAGAAGCCAATAGGCCCCTGCAAGCTTAGTTCTAAGGCTCTGGAATTCACATAAGGTGGTTCTGTCCCAAGGAAGATTCCTGTTGGTGGAAGGCCAGCAGGAAAAACATGTACATTTAAAGACAGTCCTCTTTCTTCCTCCTAATTAACTCTAAGACATAAATTACAGAGTGATTCTTTCTTGTTTCCCAATTGTTCTGTCTGTGCCCAGAGTAAGTAAGCAATTGGACCGCTGCAGTTTCTTTCCAGTCCACAGTAGAAAGTTGTGATTCCAGTGATGCGGCCACCTTCACCTCTAGGTTCCCGGAGACGCCAACACATCCCTGATGATGTGCAAAGAAATTGTTCCTGTGCTTTTTATGACATCTACTTAAGGCTAAAATGTGTATCTCACGTGGAATCTTTCTCCCTTATTTTGCCCTAAAAGTGGACTACATCTGCCATCCCTTCTCAATATCTCTAACTTTGTAAAGTCCCACCAGCCTATAACCAGAGAATCTAATTCAATGTTTTGACAGGCTAGCCAGTTTGTTAGATTATTTGGAGTAAAGTATGTTAGTGACCAATAAGAGTTTAATATGTTTTCTAGAGCAAAAAAGAAAAAAAATACATATTGTATGTATTTTTATATAATGTATATATTTTTAACAGAGCTTTTTAATATTTGAACAAAAATATCATCAGGGGATTACAAAAGAATAGCCTTTCAATGTCCCTCACAGGAACCATGGCTGCCCACCTTATACGTAGAAGATTTCCTCCTCCGTGCCAATCCTGCTGCAATCCTTTATGTTTTCTTCTGCACTCAAGTATTTTCACGTTCATTTTATGTATGTGTGCCTACTTGTTTATTGATCTGCCTGCCCTTTAAATCCTTGCACCTCAGTGATGCCTTAAATTCTAAGTTACCAGGGAAAAGAGAATCTGCTCAATTCTCCTTAATACAGCATCACATTTAGGTAAATGTACTTAATAAGTGGTTTTGATCTCAAGAAAAAAAGTGCATGCAATATTATGTCACAGGGTTATTTCTTCATGACATCTTTTGAGGGTTCTGCTGTTCACCTTCCTTTACAATTAACTTTTAAAAAATTTCTCTTCATAGAAGCCCCAATATAGAGGACAACAAGCAGCAGTCCTTAAGAGTGAAAAAAAAAAAAAAAACAGTCAGGGTCCCCTCGTGTCTGGATGTAGCCCTGGTCACAGAACTCTGAGTTTCACTCCTCGGTATGCAGTACAGATCACGTCGTTTTATAGGACACGCGTCTCCCCTGAGGATTTAAGATGACAGCTTTCTACCCAAGCCACTGACTTCCGCATCTCTGGATGTCAAAAATGCACCTCTCTCTTTTTTTTTTAATCTCTTCTTTTACAAATGGGGGAATTGAGATCCTTGGAGGTTAAATGGCTTGCTCATGGGGACACAGCTAATTAGCAGACTTGCAGACATCATTCATCAGCCTTAAAAATGTCCTTCCAGTATGTTGTCAAGTATAACCTATTACCCTTAGGAAAGCTCCTTTCCGAAGAGCGAGGAGGTTCGTCAATACTACTCGCCTTCCTTCATAATTAACTTTTGTTTTATGTCTCTTAACAGAGTCCATAAAATAGAGGACAAGCAGCAGTTGGTATTTTTAACCTACTGTAGTTTCTGTATGTTATTAAACCAAATTTAAAACAATGTAAATTATTTAAAAGAAGTAAGCAAAGTCTCATCAACAAAATAAAACTATAGCTTTTTGATTGTGTTTCTTCCCAGACTTCTTTCTTTAATCTATTTATATAGATTTTTAGAAGGCTCTAGTATAGTTGTGTTTGTTATATGCATAGTTATGTGTCTAATTGTTCTGTTTTTTCCCTCAACATTATCTTGTTCATTGTTCTATCTTTCTACAAAATTCTACAAAAATATATACAAAATAACTGCACCATCGTGATACAAGAGGATAATGAACTTAACCTTTTCCCTATTTTTGGAAACCATGCCTGGGACAAATATCCTCACGCCAAGTGAAAGCTTCTGTGAAACAGCGCATGCAAATATTGAATGTTGTTTTGACACAACATACATTTGCTTTGCCAGGATAGGGCTGGCAACAGAATGAACTTGTCTTTGAGATGTTTAAACGTTTTCCTTGGATAGCCAACCATTTTACTGAACTGTAAACTCTATGGGTAAATATTTATGTCTCTTAGTTTAGAGTAGGATAGGCAGTTATACTTTATATTATTATATACCTAGAATTGGCCAAAATACATTATACACATTATATACTTACAATTTACTTAATATACATTAACCAGAACCTTCCCAGAAACTCTATAGGGGAGGTGTTATTATTCTATTTGATAAATTTCTAAATGGAGAACTGAGGCTCAGAGAGGTTCAGTGATTGCCAGAGCCAGTTTCCAGTTAATTGACTTCAAGCCCATGTTCTTGACATTGGACTGTCTTGCTACGTTGGGTACCATATCAACACTGAGCAGCAGTGAGAGGATTCAACGGCCAGTTGTTTGCTGGGAGGTGGGTTGGCAAAAGGCTTTATGTGCTGCGAATGGTTGTGACCGTGAGACATTAAATTTATGGTCCTCAATTAGAAGCTTTACTCTGTTTCAGTGTTTTGTCATTCCATACTTGTAAATAGCTTCCCGGGAAGCATCTGGGAGCCCAGAAAAAAAACAATAATAGTCTTTTTCCTTATAGTAAACACAAATAACTTCACTTAAAAAATGACAACAATAAGAATAATTTTACTATTATTAATAGCTCATATTCTGTAGACGTGTCTGTTAGCCTCTCTACTAAGCTACCTCAAACACTGAAATATATTTCCAAAATTATATGAAATTTTCTTTATACTTTTGTCTTTATTTCTCTTTGTTTCAAATTCTACTTACTTTTTTCAGGTGTTGTCACATCATTTGTTTTATAATTTTAGATTTTTTTCGCATAATCTGTGGCCCTTTCTTTTTGAACATTTGTGGTTTTATCTCTTACTTTACCTACAAAGCAATTCAAAGTTCATTATTAAAACAAGACAATTTTTCTGACATTTCTGGTTGGTATAAGAAGAAATGGATATAGAATATATATATATATGCTATACTGTACACCAAAAACTAGCACAACATTGTAAATCAACTATACTTCAATTTAAAAAAAAAAAAAGAAGAAATAGATTTGACCTTTTACAAATTTATATCAAAGCTTAACTAGACCTCTAATTTATATGCTTGTAATCCCCTATGTTTAAAAATTGTTCTTTGGAAGAGTAGGCTTCCAAACACGTGGAGTTTCCCTGGCTTTCACCTGGCTTAAGTGCATCTTAATATATGACGTTGTACACCTGATACGGTCTCTAAGGTCAGATCTGAGCTTGCATCAGACTCTACCATTATTTATCAGTATGACCTGTAGCAAGAAGCTGTTTAACCCCTCTGAACCTCAGTTCTTTCATCAAAAAAAAAAAAAATTGAAATACTTTTGTGGGATTTTTAGCATTGAATAATAGAACTTATATAAAACATTTTGTGCTTTTAGCAAAAAGTACTATAAAAGGGTAACCTGTTAAATAGTTTCCTCTTTCCACAGCTTTAGATTCATCTAGAATGCAGCGAAGCTTATTTCATCCCTCCCAGGGGACTTACAAGGCATTTTGGTTTTAAATACAAAGTGCCTTTGACCAGTGAGAAAGGTAAGCATTCTCTTTTGTGTTACCTGGGTCTGATGTCTGGTTTCTTAAGAAGTCAAACACTAGCCGACTAGCCGTCAGGTTCTGTTGATGGAGAAATGTGTACGAGGAAATGTTGGGATTTGTTTTATTTTATTGAAGGAAAAAGAGATGAAAAGATAAAGGCAGCTGGTTTTTGGATGGATGCTTGGGATCTGAAGAAGTGTTATAGGAACTTAGAGGGTGGAGCCTCAAAGCTGCACAGATGGAGGTGGAAGGATGCCACTACTTGATGGGACTTGCTTAGGGAGACTTCTGACAGGCCCCTAGGCCTGTGCTTAGCAGACAAAATCTACTCATCTGCTGAGTACGGAGCTTGGCAATGGCACTGAACAGCAGTGGCAGAGTGATGGTGGGTGACCTGCTGTCTCCCAAATCGCAGTAGGACTGAAATCACCCTCAGCAGTGGTGGCAGCCACAGCCCAAAAGACCAATGCTCCTCCCTACTAGGGAGTTAGAAAAGTGATGGAGCTCTTTAAAGACTCATGAATTCTTGAAAAATTCCAAAGAAGAGGAAAAGATCACCATTAGAACAATAACTGATGTTGGACTTCTTGCCAATTTTTTTTTCCTAGTGGTGGGTGAGAAGGGAGCATCTTAAGCTTTTTATAATTAAAGCAAAAAAATGTGACCTTTAATTGAAGTGTAATTAACTTGCAATATTATATTAGTTTCAGGTGTACAACATAGTGATTCAATATTTTTATACATTAAGAAATGATCACCACAATAAGTCTAGTAACCATCTGTCACCATACAAAGTTATTGAAATATTTTTAATGTATTCCCTATGCAGTACATTACATCCCTGTGGCTTATTTATTTTATAACTGGAAGTTTGTGTCTCTAAATCTCCTTCACCTATTTTGCCCATCCACCACCCATCTCCTCTCTGGCAACCTCCAGTTCTCTGTAACTCAGAGGCTGTTTTCTATATTTTGTTTTTTCATTTCTTTTTTAGACTCCACATATAAGTGAAATCATATGGCATTTGTCTTTCTATTTCTGATTTATTTCACTTAGTATAATACCCTCTAGGTTCATCCATATTATTATGAATGGCAAGATTTCATTCTTTTTTTATAGCTGAGTAATATTCCTGTGTGTGTGTGTGTGTATACACACACATACAAATATACCACATTTTCTTTATCCATTCATCTATCAGTGGATACTTAAGTTGCTTCCATATCTTTGTAGATTGCCTTGATGAGTGCGGTTATTTTAACAATAACTCTTACAAGCCACGAGTATAGTATATATGTCCATTTACTTGCTCTATCTTCACTTTCTTTCATCAGTGTTTTATAGTTTTCAGAGTACAGATCTTTCACCTCCTTGGATAAATTTGCTTCTTGATACTATTGTAAATAGGATAGTTTTCTTAGTTTCTTTTTCTAATAGTTTGCTATTAGTGTATAGAAGCACAACAGGTTTCTGTATATTAATTTTGTATCATACAACTTTAATGAATTCATGTATTAGTTTTAATATTTTTTGATGAACTCTTTAGAATTTTCTATATTAGTGTCATATGATCTGCAAATAATGACAGTTTTTCTTCCTTTGCAATTTGGATTCCTTTTATTTCTTTTTCTTAACTGATTGCTATGGCTAGGACTTCCAATAATATGTTGAATAAAAGTGGCAAGTGGGCATTCTTGTCTTGTTTCTGATCTTAAAGGAAAGTCATTTAGCTTTCCATTACTGACTGTGATTTTAGCTGTGACTTTGTCAGATAAGATCTTTGTTATATAGGGTATATTCCCTATATACCCTTTTGTTATATGTTTTTATCATCAATAGATACTAAATTTTGTCAAATACTTTTTCTGTATCTATTGAGATGCTCATATGATTTTTTTCTCCATTTTCTTAATGCAATGTATCACATTGATTGATTTGTAGATATTGAACCATTCTGACATCCTTGGAATATATCTCACTTAACCATGATGTATGATTCTTTAAATGAATTGTTGGATTTAGTTTGATAATATTTTGTTGATGGTTTTTGCATCTATATTCATCAAGGATATTGGCCATTAATGTTCTTTTTCTGTAGTGTCTTTGTCTGGATTTGGTATCAGGTAATGTAGGCCTCATGGAATGAGTTTGGAAGCTTTCCTTCATTCTCAAATGGGGCCTGGCTGCTGGGGCAGCCTAGACAGGCCAGTTAGAGTACTGTGTTCCCCCTCATGCTATCGAGGAGGAGGGGAACACTGCAAATGGTGCTCTCCAGCACCACCAACCCAGGACAAAGTTCCAGCTGTTTCTTGCCTATTTGGCAGGTGCTATAGGGTTAGTAAGTAGACTTCTTTCACATTTAGTCTCAGTGCCCTTTAAACTGCTGCCTTTTCCTTGACAGGAGAGTTTGCATATGGGCCTGTCCGTACTGTAGATCACTGTGCTGGGATGAATTCTTGTTGATATCATGTCTCCATCTCTCCTACTTATTTCTGTGTGGCCCCTTTATTGTTTGTTGTGCAGAAGCTGTTCAGTCAGCCTTCAGTACTTCTTCAGGAGGAATTGCTCCATATGCAGGTGTAGATTTGGTGTCTCTGTGAGTTCAGGGTCTTCCTATGCCACCATCTTGGAACAGAAGCCCCAGAATGTGACATGATTTACACTCTAAGTAATGTGAGGCAATTTATGGCTATTGCACATATCTGAAAAAAAAGAACAATTATTTATTGACCATATGATAATTGGAAAACCTTGTAATTATTTTTGGCAACAGCATTGAAGTAATAAATGCGTATGTGATATTATTATTATTTCATCTTTGTGAGTCCTTTTTTCAAATAAAATCCTGTGCTTTGGAAAGTAGGGATAAACCATAGGAAGACTGACTCTCCTGTATTCTCTCCTCTAGTCCCTCCCTTTTCCTTTCTCCTATATCTCTTTGCTTGTTTCTTCTGTCTCTCCTTTGCATTTTCAATTCCTCTTTCTCTTTCTTTCCTTCTCTCCAAATTCTGGCTCTTCCTCAATTTCTCCTCTTTCCCTCTTAGTTCTTATTTTACCTTCCACAGCTCCCCACGTCCCTGGTCCCTGTGACACCTCTGTTTCTATTTCCCACTCGCCTTCCTTCTTACCACCCCTGCCATTAACTCCACTCCATTTCCCACCTGGCATTGACTTTTTCAAATTGGAATTTTCTTTAAATAGAATCAGTGATCTAGATCTATATTCCCTCCCTCTGTCCACAAGGAAAATCTCAGCACTCACACCATTGTTATGTGGGAAGTTTCAAATGTAAGCACTTGAGTATTTTATTTTCCAGGCAAGGATTCTGAAATCTGCATATGCCTGCAAAGAAAACTTGATATTTAAGTAAAAAGTGCCTAAAACATCTATAAAACCTTTTTTTTTTAATAGTTTGTCTTTCAGGTTAAAAAAACAAACAAACATGGTCATTGGTAACAGAAAAGGTTCTTTGGGGATGAACTAAAGAAGCTAAAAAGAAGCACATATTCAGATAAAGTGTCTTGTGAGGCAAAACCGTAACACTTCAGTATAATAAGATTTCATATTAAAATAGCTGAAGTAGAAAAAAGTATATGTGATATTCTGCCTACCCAAGTAATTATGACTTACAATCTCTTTTATTGCTTCAGCTCCAAGGCCTGACCTTGTTTACCCTTGGAACTTCTGTTCTAGAGGCAGCAAGAGCACTGTGTGGGCTGAGGACTGTCAGCAGGATTCCCGACTCTTACAGTGGCGTTGATTTGAATAGATGGGCAAAGCGTTTCCTTTTGCTGTTTCAGGGACTGGTAGTATTTTTCTGAGAGGCTGATCAACTAAGACAGTAGAGTCAGTTCATTCACATGCAGTGTGCTTTTTACCTTGAGACTTTTTCAACAAATCTCTAATAGGAACCTTGGAAATGTTTTCTAACCAATAAAATGAGTCCCTGGGAACAGAAATTTCCTAAGGAAGAGGGAACATGCAAGTAGAGGGGGAAAATAGGAGAGATGAAGCCTTATGCCTTCCTGTAAATATTATTCAGCTTTAAGATGAGGAACATTATCATGATAACCTCATGATTAAAGGTAAGAGAATGCAGCCTTCTCTATGGTAAAACTTGAAGAGAAGGACTTTTGAACACTCAAAATATACTGCCCATCGTTACCTCGCCTGATGTTTCACAATTAGAGAGTGATTCCTTTGGATAAGTCCCTTCATCTCCTGTTAGCAGAATATAATCCATTAGAAGTCATAAATCAGTAAAGAAAACCTGGGGACAATTTTCCTGAGAGTTGATTTTGCATCAACACTGTCATAAAAACATAATTTGAGTCACACATATGGTTTTAACTTTTCTAGGAATGACATTAAAAAGGTAAAAGAAAACAGAAACAGGTAAAATTAATCTTAGTAACACATTTTATTTAACCCAACATAGCCAAAATATTATCATTTAAACACATGATAAGCATAAAAATAGTAATGAGCTATTTTACTTTTTTTGTGCCAGACACAAAAGGACAAATATCACACAAGTCAGCATACAAGAGTTACCTAAAATAGTGAAACTCATAGAGACAGAAAGTAGAATGATAGTTGCCAGGGGCTTAGCAATGGGAAATGGGCAATCATTTTTCAATAGGTGCAAAATCAGTTTGGGATTATGAAAAAGTTCTGGAAATGGTAGTGATGGTAATTGTATAAGATTGTGAATGACTTAATGCCACCGATTATATACTTAAAAATGGCTAAAATGGTAAATGTTATGTTATGTATATTTTACCACAATAAAAAGAGAAAGAAAATTCACTGCTGTAAACCCTGTGTTAATACTCCAGCCTCTTGGCTTTGTATTTATTTCCTTTACTTTGAGAATAGCTTTACCATATTGCTTCATGATCACAGTTTAGGAAGTGTTATTATATTATTAATTACAAAATTACACCTTATTTGCTATACAGTTGAGTGCAAGGTGGTTTATGCACCAATAAGTGGGTTTAACTTTCACTTGTAATTAGAAATGCTAGGGCCAGCTGAGACTCAGTCAGAAACAATGGCTAAAAACTGAGTTCCTGTTACAGAGGTGGGTGTGTTGAAAAGGAGAAAAACAATTCAGTTTAGTGAAATAATTGTTATTTAAAAAATACAGTACATGTTGTGCTGAACACTGGAATTTGACACAACATTGTAAAATGATTATAAATCAATAAAAAATGTTAAAAAAAAATACAGTACATGAAATTCTGGCTTCTGATGAGGTTTTTTAAAAAATGCTTTATTATTAGTAAATGAACAAAAATTAGTAAATGAACAAAAAAATTCAGTTTTTTCCATAAGGACTCCCACCAGCATGGTAATCAGCCTATCAAGATGTGTGGGAATCCAAAGTGGAAAAAAGGAGCATTTTTCTAACTTAAAAGTCAATTAATTGGCAGATATTTACTGCTTTAGAATAACAGAATCTTGAAACTCAAAGCTAAAAGAAACCTTATATTTAAGGGTGAGAGAGTAAGTTCCCAACTTCCCTATCACTGCATGTGTCCTGCCCACAGAAGCAATGTGATCGTGGAAAGCCCATATTTAGCTGTTGAAGATACCTGTGGTCAAATCCCAACAGTAACATAATTAACTATAAAGCATGAAGAAGAAGTTAGACTTTTCGAGCCTCTGTTTACTCACCTATAAAATGGGAAATATTCACTTTTCAGAACTTCCATGAAGATTCAAGATAATTTACATGCAATATCTGACATTGATAAATGAACGTTATTCTCACTCTTCTTTTGGAAGTTGGATTAGGACTTACTCAACCTCTAGACCTACTATACCTTTGAGAAGAGTAAAATCTTTCTTTCTTTCTGTACCTTATTGAATAATTACAGTAATAATTAAATAGTTTGTTTAGTTACCTGTTTAACACCTCTTTCCCTTGTAACACCTTTCCCTTCTAATATTTATGTAACCTACATGAAGTCAGGGAACTCTGTGTTCTTCACAAATGCATTCCCAGATCTTTGAGAAATCATGCAAATAGATAAAGAACACTGGGAGGAAGAGAACCCTAAGGCAAAGATGGCAACCAAGGATGGAAACCACAATTCTGAGAGCAAGAGATTCATGCTCTAGCAGGACAGAGTTAGGCAGGGCCAAAAGTTAACAGGTCCACCTGGTTCAGTTGGACACCATCTCTACTCTGCTACTGTTGCAGCAAAGTGTGTTACAGCTCAGTGTTACAGCTCAGTTGGGACAGCAACCTGGATCCAGGCAAGAGACCAAGCAGCACTTGGAGGGTTGGAGAACTCAGGTTTATTACGCCAGTGGGCCCAGAGGAGTTAACACTCCAAGCTCTGGAGTAAACCCGTCTGTAGGTTTACACAGGCTTTTATAGGCTACCAGTCTAGACTTTGCAACATTTTGCAACATCATATGCAAATAAGGTATAACAAAAGTGACTAATTAGGAACAAGCTTTGTAGAAGTGGACCAATCAGGAGTGAGGGAAATAGACCAATCAGGAGTGAGATCCATGCAAATGAAGAACTACAAATGGACCAATCAGGATTTAGCTCAGGGAACCAATAGAATCTTAGGGATAAGTTCCACTTTCCTAGAAGTAAGCCGTTTCAGAGTTTAACAAACGAGATAATACTGCAGGGCCAGGGAACCGAATGGTGCTGGCAGAAGGGTAGTGGCCCTGCCTGGGGGTCCTGCCATCTTTTTCATGGGGCTTCCCACCTCACCACCTTCTCCACATGGTTCATACTCTACATACATGACTTACTAAGGTGTGTGTGCTGCCTCGCACGGTGCCCAGCACATAATGGATGTTAAAAGATATTTGGACAAATCAATTACAAATCAGCCTTCATGTACCAGTGTAAGCGATGCCCCGACCTTGTATGATGTAATGGCACTGGTTATATAATCTGTTACTTTTTGACCAAAACAATCATAGAAATAACCATATGGTGCTCTTGGCATAGATGCAATTGTAGAAGCAACACTTGATCTAGGTTTGGGAAATGTGTCTCTTAACAGCAATTTGATCTTGGTTTCTCCATCTCTGAAATAAGGGAGTTTGAATGCGTGACCTATAGTTTCCTTCCAGATATACTATTATTTGATTTTTAGGTACATATAAGTCATCCAGATAAAGAGAAAATTGTAAAAGGTGTAATTAAAACAGTGAGTAATTTCTAGTGATTCATAAGCAATACAGTAGCTTCTGGCCCCCACAGTGTTCTGGGCAGCTCATGTATATCCATCAGGTCTTAATTACTTACACAAATGTTTAAGATAATGGTTCTCATCACTCTAATATCCACTGAGAACTCTTGGGCACCTTCTCCATAGTGCTTCCCTTGGATAGAAGCTGCCTGAACCTGAGCAAGTATTTCTTTTTCTACTATGTTGACAATATGGGCAGTAGAAAATAGACCCTTGGGAAAGCAGAACCATAAATGTATTCACTCCACCACTGAACTCATTGTTGGGTTGTAAGAGCAAACCCTCCATGAAAGATACTTGGGTGCCTATGTCTCCATCCCACCTTACCTAATACAACCCAGGAGGGTACTTCACTCTACCCTCTAATTTAAGAGGTAAACAAAGTTGTCTTTCTTGCATCTGTTCCCTCTCAAGTTTGTTTAGCTTTATTCCCTTCAGCTCCCACTTTCACTGTGTCCGATCCTCTGAAGTGGATGTAGCCATGACCTATTAGTAGCAGCCTCTTTGCTAAGGTGGTGTCCATCACCAATGGACCTTGCAAAGAGATGAGGGTGGATCAAGCTCTCTTCCGTCTTGCCTTTCTGTTCCCGCAGAATCCCCAAGATTAGGACACTGGCATTTGTATGGACAAGACAGGGTGATAGTCAAAATATGTAACGACTGGCACTGCAAGAATATGAATCTATAAGAAAGAATGAGGGTCTTTATTGCTACAGTAGGGACCTGAAGGATCCCTGATATGCCAGCAGTTAACCATTTACTTGCTGGATTCTCAGGAGGCCAGGAGTCCCAGGGATGGGTGTACAGTGGCCAGAATGGTAGGCAAAGGAACATTTAGGGGATCTCAGGGCAGCATAATAAGTAAGGAAGAATTTATATATTGTAACAATTCATATGGTCATAACACTGTGTGCTGATGGAATATCAGCCTTAAGTATACATATGAATTATTCTACTAAAGAGTTAAGACAATCTCAAAAGAGAATTACAGTAGGAAGAAAAAGGTTAAAGTTCTAGATAAATTGGACCTCCCCTTGCAACTCTAAAGTAAAGGTAGATAAAAATGTGAACCCTAATCCTCTGGTCCAAAATGCCCACCTCCTACCATCCTCAGAATCGTGTCTCAATTACCACATGGCTCCTTAACTCTTAATGTTTGGATTTCCAACCCTTTTCTCTTGGGAAGACCACTACTTCTTCCTACAGAAAGAAATCTCTCCTGATGAACCACTTTCCCCTTCACCCAATACCATGCCCACATGTAAGCTCACAGGCTTGAGGACTCCTGAGAAGGCTCCAGCCAGCTAGACAGTGACGCCCCATTATCTTCACACTGCTGGGGTCAGAGTGGCCCCCAGTGCTATAGGAAAGCAAAATTGGGATCCTCTGGTCTGAGCTTCTTTTCAATATTCTTGCCAATGTGAACTAGAGGCCTCCCAGTTCTTTAACTTTTATCAAGTTGTTTATCAAGTAGCAAGCACACCTACTTAAAACACTCATTAACCATTTTCAGACTACATCATTGTTGTGAACTGAGCTGTGTCTCCCCCAAAATTCATATGTTGAAGCCTAACCTGCAATATGACTGTACTTAATTAAAGTAAGAAAGTTACGCAAAGGTTAAGGTTACACAAAGTCATCAAGGTGGAGACCCACTCTTACGGGATTAACGTCCTTGTAGGAAGAGACACCAGAGAGCTCGCTGTGTTTGCCATGTGAGAACATAGCAAGAAGGCGGCCATCTGCAAACCAGGAAGAGAGACCTCACGAGAAACATGTCAACGTGCACCTTGATCTTGGACTTCTCAGCATCTAGAACTGTGAGAAATTCAATTTCTATTATTTAAGCCTCCTGGTCTGTGGTATTTGGTGTTGACAGCTCAAGCAGACTAAAATAATAGTTTAATCTCATATTAAGAATGAAAATACTTTCTCAGTTGGTATGGGATTGCCACATCCTTTGAGCCAAATGGTCTTATTTATTCTGGAAAAGCACTGTTTTGTTTTCCTTTGTTTGAGATTTGTCTTTCACTGTTCTGACCCAGAAGCCTATTTGAATTATTTTTTTAAAAAAAGAACACAAACAGTTTTAATGGTTATTTTTGAAGCTTCTGAAAATAGCTCCAAAAAGGGACCTTCTGATAAGAAGGACTGGGTGGAGGCATTGCTTCTCATTCCATATGCCACACTAATTCGAATATCTTGCAACTCTGTGTAGCTACTTCCCACTTACAAAGAACTCTCTCTTGAGTTTTCACAAACCTGGATATATGGATAACTTCTTTCATTTCAAAGATGATAAATGTGAGGCCAATAATAATTGAGAAATTTGCCAAAGACAACCAAATAAAAGTCTATGGCACAGATAATAAACTAAGTCCTCTTTCTATGAGTCTAACATTTTTTCTACTATGCATTTTTTCTCAGTTTTATTCATGTTTTACTAATCTTCTCCCTTTATAGTAATAAGGTCCAAGAGTTCAGAATTGTGTCTGACTAGTCACTTTTACACAGCATCTTATTCAGATGGCTACTTGAAGCAATTTAATTCAGGAGACATTTATTGAGCATCTACTATGTGCAAAGAATTCTGTTCCAGGCTTTCAGGAACTCACAATTTGATGATAGCCTTTAATACAATTACATTGTATTTAAAAATATGTTTTCAGAGACATGCCTTAATTGATTCTGGAATAAGTAAGGTTCAGAAATCACAGTGAACCTCTTGTATTGTGGTCTGTTTAAACCCACCCAACTGTTTTGGTAACAACGAAGCTGACTTGTTCTTTTCTTATGTGAGACACCCCTGATCCCAGTTATTTGGCCCAATGTGTATAGTTGACCCAAGCTTGGCCAATGAGTCTTTTTTCTGGCATTTTGAATTTGAACATCCAGAGATCCAAATAAGTTTCCATTTGGAAACTGATGGCTTGAAACTTGGCTCTTGGGAGTTTCCATGTGACCTACTAACTGGAGAAAGGTGGTCTGCAAAGTAAGAATAAAGCCAACAGATGGAAAGAAGCAGGGATGGTGGAGGTCCTCTTGCCTTTAGGTCCCTGTTTTAGCAGTTCCCAAGATCTTTGGGGAAAGTTGCTCCTGCCCTTTCTGAAATTTGGTTTCTGCTATTTTTCTTGTTTACAAAAGCTAATAATTGGGGGGGTTCTTTGAGTTTATTTGTTTGTTTTTAGTGTTTTGGGTTTTGTTTTTGCTTTTTTTTTTTTTTTTTGCTTAGGCTAAGTCAAGCTGGGTTTATGGCTTCCAATCAAAAGCCTCAATGATACAAAGAACCACATGTCATTTTTGTAGCAAAAGTGGAGGAAGGAATTCAATTCACCACAGTCCTAAGAAGAAAAATAAAAAAATAAATTTGAAAGTTCCTTAATGAAGCCTATTCTGTCATTTGACTTGAAAAGACTATGTTCACATAGAACAATTGAGTTTTGTTTATGGAAGGATACTTGGAAATCGCTCCATGGCAATATCTGAGTGTGGCTTTTTTTTTTTTTTTTTTTTTTACATTTGAGGCTCCCAAGGCTCTGAGCCTTTAAACGTCACGCCCAGCTGTATCAAGAATGGAATCATGTCACCAGAGTCAAAGTAATATGTTTCTTTCCATGCAAATACGGAATAAGTGTCCAGGAATACAGTAAATGACTGCTAAGAGTAACACACTGTGCCAGACACTGGAGAAATTATTGTGCACCTGATTTATGATATCGTACAAAGTAGATTAAACATTACATTTATCTGCCATTAACAACAGTTTCTATTCTCTCTCCCAACTCTTTTTTTCAGTCTGTTATCCCTCTAAGATGTTTACCCTCTGTGTGAGGTTTTTTCCCCCAGCAAAGTTGTTTTAAATTCTACCCTATAGATTTGTGTACATTTTGTTTTTCCCATTGCTCTAAGCACAATGCATCAAAACTGAGTTGCATGTTTGATAGTCATCAGTCTGCTAGTGACAACTGAAGAAGGGATTCAATTGTTGACTATGGATTCTTTTTCCAAGGGACAAAAAGTTTTGGAAATATCAATGATAAGGAGGCTATAACAGAATGAGAAAGAATCATGGAAAAATGATAGATGAAATTGAGTTCTTCAAATTCTCTCCTCCCTCTGCCAAATTTCTTCCTTGCTTCTGTCTTCTTCCCGTATTTTACTTGGCTCACTCTTCCTCAATCTTCAAGTCTCAGTTGAGATCTCATTCCCTTATGGAAGCCTTTTCCAGAGCCCCAGAGTAGGAGTATGACTTCCTGTCATAAATTTTCATTGCATTTCATATTTCCCCTTTTATAGCACTTATTATACCATTTTTCATTTGTTAATATTTGCATTTCCCTCAAAGATAAAGCTTAAAGGGTCATTTCTTTCTTGTTCTCTGGTGTATTTGTGATACTAACCAGGACTTGGCACAGCGAAGACATCTAATAAATCTTGTATTTACTAATTGACTGAAAATGTATCACCATAGAAACCAAAAAAAAGGAAAACATTTCAAAAAACAGGAAACTCATTCATTAGTATGTTTATTCACTATTCAATCATACATTTAATAAATTTTTATAGCTTGTCTTATATACCTGACTTATGGAGATGGGAAGAAAAAACCTACTGCCCTCTAGGAATATAATGAAGGGAGAGTAACTTCCACAAGTTCTTCTAAGCAAATGTGGTCATTTCTAGAGGAACACAGAGCTATGTGAAATAAATCATAAGTATTACCAAATATTACAGAGACGTCAAAAAGAATCAGGCATATAAAATATGTAACATACACACTTAGCGTTGAATTAGTAAATTAAAAATTTGCAATGTCTTTTGATATGTTTGAAAGTATTATCAAATAATATTTTTAGTCTTACTTTTTACTGAAGTGTAGTTGATTTACAATATTAGTTTCAGGTGTACAGCAAAGCAATTCAGTTATACATATATACATACATTTTTTTTTCATTTCTTTTTCATTATGGCTCATTACAAGAAATTAAATATAATTCCCTGAGCTATACAATAGGTGCTTGTTGTTTTATCTATTTCATATATAGTAATGTATATCTGTTAATCCCAAACTCCTCATCTATCCCTCCCCGCTCCCCATCCATAACCCCCGCCCTGGTAACCACCATTTGTTTTCTATTTCCATGAGTCAGTTTCTGGTTTACAAATCAAATATGTATTTTTTTATCAAATAATATTTGATATGTTTAAAGCTTGCCTTCTTTTGCCTTCTTTTAAAAAGTATATACTTAATTCTTGTGCTGTGAAAAGTCTGTATACAGCCCCATAGGTTTTTTTTTTAATCTTAGGCCAAAACAGCATGTTATATTTAAAATATATACTCAAGTGATTCAAAATATTTATTCAATTAATTCATCAATAAATACTCATGATACCCTATTTGCTCAATATGGTACGAAATGCTAAAAACAACCCTGAATTTAAGACTTAAAAAGCTGCTAACTGTGTAGGATAGTCTATCAGAAAGGAGATAATAAATATTGCATTATTCTCTGCTATTTATATGTGTATTCTACCCACTCTAGTGAATAATGTTAAAAGTACAATCAAAGACAAAATACTAGAGATCCTGAACCCCAGTTTAATTAGGCTTGGCAAGGATTTATTATGAGTGTAGAGAGACCGTCGAGTAGTTTAAAGAAGTGAAGCTCAGTAGAGATTATCTATGCAGTGTGCATGGATATTTATAACTCCACTGGGCTCTTTTAACTCTACAAATAACCTAATTTTTCTGTTGCCCAAATAACTTTCTCTTTTGGAGAAAATAAATTTCCTTGAACAATAGGAGCACTTATTGTTAAGTGTAGGAACTGGCTTTATTGTTGGTCAAAAGAGGCTATAAATCAAGTGATTCTTACTCTATCTGTGAAATCTATGACTAGCAATCGGGTGGGTGGAAGAGCTTGGCCTGATGAAATTGATACAGGAAAAAAGAAGGTGGGGCGAGAGGATGGCCGTGTCCCAAGTCTTGCTTGAGTCCCTGGGACGCACCTTGCCAGTGTGGGTCCTTGTCTTCGTGCAGGAAAGAATTCAAGAGCGAGCCACAGTTGAGTAAAGGTAGATTTATGCAAAGAGATACATACTCCATAGACAGAGTACAGGCTGTCACAGAAGGCAAGAGAAAGGCCAGGAGATATGGGGGTTGGGTGCTCAGTTTAAGGTGAAAGTAGATACACATTCCATAAGCAGAGTGCGGTCTGTCTCACTCAGAAAGAAGGGTGGCCGCGAGGAGGCGCCCTGCTGCTAGTTTTCATGGGCTGGGTAACTTCATATGCTAACAAGCGGGAGGATTATTCCAACTACTTTGGGGAAGGGGCTGGGATTCCCAGAAACTGGGCCATCGCCCACTCTGACCTTGTATGGTCAGCCTGGAAACTGTCCTGGCACCTGTGGGAGGACCATTTAGCAGCTATTGTATTTCAATGAGCGTATATTGAAGTTCAAGGTCAACTGGGAGTTAATTCTTCCACCATCGTGGTGCTCATTGCTGTGTGAGTCTTCTAGTGGCTGTGCTCTGCCCCCTTCCCTCCTGTCTCAAAATGATCTTGCTCTTGCTGCGTTTAATCCTTGAAGGCACATGTTCTGGACTGTCTGGGCTCCACTAACTTGTGAAATTGTGATTATTCCTTTTGGGGACAATGCCACTGGGCCTTATCTCACGATAAGATAAAGTGACTAAGTTATATTCTGGGAATGCTGCTGCTCACTCAGTTAAGAAACTGGCTTTTCTAGGGTCTGCACAATCAAGTCCCTGGAACAAAATGTGACTGCCTGATGGGACAGCCTACCTTGCACTTACAAATGGCCATGCAAACCAGTGGAACAGGTTTACTAACATTATATTATAGATGCCAGTTTATTCCGTTGAGTGAGCTTGTTGGCCTTTAAATGCCATCTCGTTTTGTTGATGCATCTTTTGCACCCTTCCTCTATGGAAGAGTTCCAGGAAATGTAGGTGTAATTAATAAAATAGATACTCAGAGCTTTGTTATTCTAATACAATCCATTGTCACGTCAAAAGCATCTTTCAATAGAATAATGAAAACCTGGAACATTACGTCCTTGAATGTTCCTTACAGTCACTGTAAACAGTTAAGGGAATTTGTTTTCCTTTTTTTTACTCTGTTTGAACTTCTAACTAACCTATTTTTTTTTTTTCCACTCTACTCTCTTGCCATTGCTGGGTCAGTATTTATACAGCTGTTCTCATCCCTGAGCTGCTGAATAAGGGCCTGATTATTTCAAATAACTTTCATAATTAGCTTTCAAGAAGCAAATTGCTGTGTTATGTACAGTATCTGTGATTACGATAAACTGTTCTTTTTTGTAACATTTCAACGTGGGCTTGAATTGGCAAGCCCCAGCATCTCGGTGCGCATTCTGTGAACTCAATATATTGAAAAAAACAGAAGAATATTTGACAATCGATAGAACCGGTTTAGTTCTTGGAGCTCCGTTTGGTATTTAAAGGATCTATTAAATCAAAAAAATCTTAAAACGCTGTGTTGTGGTTCTCCCTGGGGGTACTTCTGTGACTCCGAAGTGGTAGCGATAACTTAGCGAGCCCAGTAATTCAGGCGGAGACGTCTCACGCGAGCTGCATGTGTTGTGACGGTTCTTTACTTAGGCACTCACTCAGCAGATACTTAGGGAAACACAGGATCCCTTAGAAATACTGTCAGGTACCCACCAGGGAAGTGCTCCCCAAGGCTGCTCTCAGATGTGGCCACAGAGGAGGATGCCCGGGCAGACTCTCTCATGGAGCAGATCTTGGCAATGGGAAGCTGCCTGACCAAGAACCCACCACCCTGCCCAAGACAGAGGCCACCAAAGCTGGGGACAGTGACCGCAGACGCCATTTTCCCATCTCTTATTTCCAAAGGGAAATATTTTCTGCAGTCATTTTTTCTCCCCTCTGTCCTGTTTCCTGGGTGTGTTGGGGTGGCTAAGTGTATAATTTAGGCATAAGTTGCTACATGATTAGGAAATAGATCTATCCGTACCCAAGAAGAATTTATCACCCAGAAATCCAGGATTTGAAACTGGATGGGACTTTTAGGAGAAAGTGAATGAATTTCTGAGTATACATATTGTGGGGCCAACTAGCACCCCTGAAAGTCCAACAACCCCCACTCCTGGGCCCCCAGGTGTCCACCTGCAGTCCCTCAAAAGATAAAGTGCATTCTTTTCTGGCGTGTGTTTGCCCAGCAGACCTAACAGCCTTAGGAAATGCCTGCTCTCACAGCAGCTCAGGCTGCTTTGTTTCAACCCATGTCTCCTTCTTACTGGAGTCATAAGTCCCACCACCCCTTCATAGACCCTAACTTTCTCATGGGCCCACAACCAGTCAAAAACCTGTGCACACGCTGATCGTGCTGCCCCCAATTCATTGTGTTCACCACCCCCTCCCCGTAAAAGACCCTCAGCTTTCACCATCGGTGCTCACACAGGCGCCTCTCATCTGTGTGGCCCACTGCCATCTATGGCAGTGTATCTAATTGACTCCTTTCCTGTTTTCATCCTGTCTTTGGTAAATTCTTTTACCACCCACTGGCCCACCAGATCCCATGGCACATATGATAGTTGCCTCATTGGGAGTGTCGACAACAAATTAATCAGCCGATCTAAAAAAGAAACGGAAATTTTTATTCAAGCCAAATTTGAGGATTATAACCCAGGAAGAGCATCTCAGAAACTTCTACAAGTGTCCACCCGTTAGAAGTCAAGGCACAGTTATATAAGTTTTTTGAGACAGAGGGCTGTACATCAAATGACGTGTTACTGAAAGTTTATGTAATCCAGGTCTAAGGGTCACCCTGGTGAGTCATATGACCCCTTGCAAGGTCAAGAAGGAATGTTCTCTTTTAAGGAGCTGTCTTGTTGGTGCTGGGAGAATGTTGCTCTTTACGGCTGAGCAGGTGTCCCTGCCGATGGGCGAGGTAGATGCATAATACAGATACACAGTGCACAGTGAGGGGGCACAGGAGGTCAAAGGGCAGAGAAGGATTTTCTATGTTTAAATCTTTTTTCTCTTGCCATAAAATACAAATTTTATTTCACAGGAGCATATATATATGTGTGCTTACGGAGCATACTTGAAATTGTGAATATAAGTGTATGTATTGTATATGCTGGGAATGAAAGGGTTCTGCACCCAACTCCGGTGTGCGTGCATGTGGGGCGTGGTTTTCATACCACCGAGTAATTCTCAGACACAGGTTGGGTGTCCCATAATTCAACTCACTTCTGACACTATCTACCCAGAGAGAGCATCAGATTCCTGGGGTTAAGGGCTCAGTTTCACAAGACTGCCCCCCACCAACTTCAGATGCCTGTCACAGGTCCAGGTCGTCACCTGTGCTTCTGACTGACCAGCTATAGATTGGAGGTTCCATTGACTCCTTCCTCAGGTTAGATTAATTTGCTAGAGCAGCTCAGAGAAACACTATTTACTGACTAGATTACCAGCGTACTATAAAAGGTTATAACTCAGGAACAGCCGGATGGAAGAGCTGCATAGGAAAGGTGTATGGAAAGGACATGGAGCCTCCATGCCTTCTCCAGATGCACCATTCTCCTGGCAACTCCACATGGTTACCAACCTGGAAGCTCTCTGAACCCTGTCCTTTCGGGATTTTATGGAGGTCCCATCACATAGGCATGATCGATTAAATCTTTGACCATTGGTGGTTGATCCAACCTGCACCCTTTTCCTCTCCCCAGAAATCAGAGGGTGGGACTTAAAGTTCCAGCCCTCTATTCGTGGTTGGTTCTCCTGGCATTCAACCCCTGCCCTGGGATAGGATCCAGATGTCACCTCATTAACATAAAAGTTGTGGTGAAGAGGCTTTTGCTATGAATAACAAGACACTCATTCCACCTTATGGCTCTGAAGTGATTTCAGGAATTGAGGACAAAAGACCAAATATTACGATAAAAGATGCTTCCATTGCTCTTATCGCTCAGGAAATCCCAAGGATTTGGGGCCAGGAAACGCAAAGACCACATATATCTGAGAAGTAGCTTTTGGTTATTTGAGTGGCCAAATATGTATTTCTTATAAATCACAATATTGCAGGATTCCAAGAGGTGAAATCTAACAGACATTCATTGTTTCTCCCTCTTCTTCATTTCTTCTTTGTTGTAGTATAAAACCTCTCTTTTCCTTTCTCTAACTGCTTCTCTGATGGTCCTGACAATTACAAACCCCAGTTACGTGCCTCAGGAGTGGCTAAGACTGGCCACAAGGGTTCTCTAGACCTTTGTCCAGAGATGGACACTGGGCCCAAGCAGACTCATCAGATCCCTGTGCAGGGAGTAGTCTTCATGCTGGGAGAGCAGAGACGGGCACTGAGTGCTGGAGCCTTGGGAGTCCAGGCAGGGTCTCCCACAGATGAGCTTGACATGGAAGGAGGAAGGAAGGCTGCTGGTCGAGCCTCATATTATGCCAGTGATGAAGTTGTCCCACTACCTAAGCAGGAAGCAAAACAAAAAAGGCTCATTTCAGATGAAACCACAGACAGTGGAGGACCAACCCCAAACAGTGACGTGGAGATCCAGCGGAGTTGTGAGCATGGACTAAGAAACCTTGTTTGAAGACGTCTGTAAGTTCCTACAACTCTGAGAAGAGAATGCAAGCCTCCGAACCTGTCTTTGTTGGACCCGCGTCTTTGCCTACACCCAAAGTTAGAATTTGGTGGAAGTAGTGTACTTTGGTGGTGAATCCAGGAAGCAAAGTGAAGAAGTGGGAAGTTGAGACAGTAAAGCTAGGAGAAACTGTGACAAGGATGGCAAAGAACACGTCACTGATGTGGGCAGTGGGACCCCATCTTGCTGGGACCCTCTGAGGGACAACAGAGAGCAAGGGTTGTGGATGTTTATCCACCAACCATTCTCCTTCTTTAATTGAGTGTTGCCTCTGAACATTAACTTTCCCCGGGCATCCAGCTTGCCCACAAGTTTGTTCACGCAGCCAGAGGATGCTGTCAGACAGAGGGACACAGAAAGATGAAACTCTCTGTGGGTGCCTCTCGGGATGAGCCCAGGGGATGTGTGCAGGCCGCTGAGACAGTCTGCTGTAATTTGTCACCAAACTTGGGGAGTAGCATTCTAATTACTTTATCTATTTGATTTAGAAAAATAAAGAAGATGCTAATCAAAATGACAAAATAAGCCATTTCATGGAAACCAAGTCCTTCCACCCCAACTCCAAATATGAGTAAGTGCAAGTGAAAATACTTACTTTAAAAGTGGTGTATTAGCGCCAGGCTCGAAAACAAGGAAAGGAATCTCCAGCCAACATAAACAGAAAGAAAGGCTGTGGTAGGGATTAGGCATTCCATGGTCCACGGGGATAACCAAACTATGACTCAGGTTTAGGACTGTAAAACCTGAGGGAAGACTACTGTTTTCAAAATGAACCAAACATCCTAGATGTGGAAAATACAGCCATTGAAAGAAAAATGAAGAAATATGTCAAGTATTTTTTCAAGTATTACAAATATGCAAAACTGACTTAATACAATGCACTGCTCTAAATTTCTGATGGAAAAATTATTTTCAAGCAAGAATTGAGTGTATATCTCACTGAATTATCAGTTGGTATAATGGCAGAATAAAGATAATTTTAGATAAACAGGGAACTTAAAATTTACTTCTCACACATCCATTCTGTGAAAGATGCCTGGAGATGTACTCCAACGAAATGAAGTTGAAAACAAAGAAAGAGAAGACAAAGCCTCCCAAAGACAGAAGTTAAAGGATGATCTGAGGTCAGAGCCACACCACTGACCTAGGGAGCAGCCAGCTCATATTGGTGCAGGAGACGGAGGACTCCAATGTCAAAAGAAAGGGGGCAGCAATATTTAATAGGTAGTATGATTGGAAAGAGAAGGCATTCCAGAGAGAATGTGGAAAAATCAAGGAGGAGAGAAAAAACATCATGTGTTTAGGAAAGTTCCAATATTTCAGAACCCCCAGAGATGATCAGAGAAGAGTCTGGGGAGGTGAGCAGAGCCAAGATCACTCAGGGGGTTGTGCCCAGCATGAGGAACTTGCTGTCATCACAGCCTCCAGTCCTATCCCTCACCCAAGCATGTGAGAATCAGGCCCCACCAGAACTCACGCCGGTCCTCTCAATCCCTTTGACTCAACACTGTGCTGTGCTCAAGTGGCCAAAGCCAAATGCGGCAAAATTTGAAGTAATCGAGTGTCATCTTTGATGACATTTTATGTATCCTTTGCTTCAATGGCTGGACCTACCCTCTGGCGTCTAGAATTTTTGCTTCAATCCTTCCACAACCAAAATGTACTTTGATGAAAGCTTCTAAAATGAATCGTCTATTTCTGAAGGCTGCTATAAATGAATGTGCTGTTATCATTTTAAGCTTTTTTTTTTTTTTAAATTGTAAAGTGAAAAGCTTAGCTCTCTGTTTAGAAGGCTTTCTATTGTTAACAATCAGCCGACAGTGATCCAGTCAAGGACACTTTCTGAACGTGTGCAAAATTATCATCATTTTCAAACAGATAAACCAGGCAGAAAGTCCCCTAGGGTTTCCAAATAGTCATCCCTGATATAATAAAATCATGCTTTTAAATTTAGCAAGCTTTAAAAAACCATGTAAGCACATAATTAAGGGAAATAATCATTTTATAATAAAAACGTTTAAATATGTTCAGAATACTAGCAATAAGATGATGCCCATGTTTAAAATACAAACTCAAGTTAAATGCTAAAAATTAAAAACAGTTGGATTTTGGGGGGTTTACTTTTTAGAGCACTTTTCTTCTTTGTAGTCCCCGGGCTAAGATTATACTCTGATAAACCATCTTAATACCACTAACTTTTCCTCAAAGGTAATTTTGGCATTATTATTACTTGCACTTTTCTTCAGCCTAGGATTCACTACTGTATATACAGATAGAAATTTTTTTTCAGTTATACAAATACTGTCTATTAAAACATGCTCTCAGAGGAATAGAAGCAAATTAAGTTAACAATAGATATTACAATACATAGCAATGAGGGATACAATATTACCTGTTGGGAAAGACAAGAGAACGTAGTGTTAGAACAGTTCTAAAACTTTACTCTACATTTAGCCCAAACCAGCTCATAGCTAAAAACAATCACCATATTAGCAGATTTATCCATGTTAACCTTTGATGATGTATAAATAATGGCAAATGTCCCCTTTATTCACTTGAGAAGCTAGAAAAAAATCAGATTTCTGCAAAACAAATACTTCTTTTCTAACACAATAAATACTAAAAATAACAGCGCTTAAATGTAAAGCTGATATTAAGATAAATTCAAAATGTATATAAACATGCTCTATACTGTAACGTGCTGAGCAAACTTAGTATCAATGCCATAAAATAAAGAACACGATAGAAACTTAATCCCTAAGAAAGATACTAACCTCTTCTCCTAGCAGAAGCAGGGCCAGTTCATAAAAATAAGATAATGTCAAGGGATTCCTAAATCCCCTAAAATTGGGGATTTAGATTGAATTTATGACCAAATCATTCATGAATTCCTTTTGTGCTAAAATATATTAAGGTCTCTAATGTAATGGATATCTACTGGTATTGCTTCCAAAGGGTTTGTTAGTTTTCTTAATGTGATTTTTTTTCTGTAGGATTTTTGGTTTCCCCATTGCAGTCTTAAAGCCATTGTGGTGACTATATGTGAAATGACCATATAGTTTATCACCCAAACCAGGCCACTTTTGAGAAGAAAGGTAATGCTATCAGGTGTAAACAGGTCCCATCCTGAGCAACCTGGGACCTGTGATCATCCTGGCTGTCAGAGAAGAACATGATTGTTTCCACTTCATGGAATTCTGCAGCTGTCCTTTATAGATTGAGGTTTGATTTTTAAGTAGGACCTACCCCAAAATGTTAATCATTTCCATTTAGCTTTTTCAGATATTTCACAACCCTTGAAAATTGGATATTTTTAACAATTGGAGATTTATTTAGACATATAAACTGTATTTTCCCAATTCTTCTGGGGATCAGTTGAAACAAGTGAAATATAAAGGATGGTATATGGTACCAAAAGAGTCATTTATTATTACAAACATGTAATTTCATTAATTCTATAATTTGTCAATAAACATTGTAAGTGCTTATTGTATGCAAGTTGCTACCCATAGTGTATTGTAGGTGACATAAAAAGAAACATACAATCAATATACAGCTTGGTAAAGACTATCCTATGAGCATGTGCAAATAACTGGTAACGGGCATGCCCAAGAGGAATACCCAGAGGAGGTGAGGCTGAAGCTGGGTCTTAAAATACAAGCTCATTAATCAAATAAGGACATTTCAATTCTTCTGTGTAAAAGCGTGGAAGAACTCAGAAGCATGTCATGTCCACGTAGGGAGATGTGAGACTATTTCAGTAAGACTGAGTATCGTTTTCCGTGGAACTGAAAGATCAGTTGAAACCCTGTCATGACAGGCACCGGGCAAGAATAAGGATAAGGGGAAATTAGGACGGTTAAGTTCCAAAGACAGTACATAAGGTGAGAATTACATTTAGTTAAAATTGACCTTGAAAGTCACTTATATCGCCCATAAAGTACAGTATTCATTTGAAAAACATAATCGTAGTTGGTGTTCTTTCCTATGCCCGGTGAGGTTTGAGAATGACTAAATTTCCTACAGGAAGGAAGGAATGAAATTGACACGCACGTTATTTGGTCATTCAGATCTTTCTACTTTTTGAGATAACTAGAAAATCCCTCGAATGAATGAGGAGGCAGGGAACAATCCTGTGCTAGCTTACAAATTCTCTTTTCATATGAAGCCTCTATAACTGTAACACAAACTAATTAGATTAGATGATGTGACTTCCTGTGTTGATTAAATTCATTTGATACAGACCATGCAAAATACATTTTATAGATATAGAATATCTATGCATTTATAGATACAGAATTTCTACACATTTTATAGATGGAATATATCTACAGCTACAAACTCATAATCTATGATCATTTGCTGTGAGTTAAATCACATTTCTCCATCAGAAACGATTTATATGACGAATTTGTTTTAGAGAAATTTCAGTTTACTAAGAATAAACTTAAATTTTTGAGTAATTCTTAAAGTATTGTCACACGAATACGAACTTGTAATTTAAAAATGGCATTGAAGCCTCTACTATAAAAATACTCTGTTAGCGTTAGTTTCCAACATGCTTGAAAAAAAAATTTGTTTTAAAAAATTTCCTTTTATGCAGCTTTTCACTAATTTAACCTATCTCTCAAACTGCCCCTCCTACTCTGTGATACTAATTTAAGTAGGTAGTATATTACTGTTTCGCCATTCTCCATTTCCAATTAAGAATGATATTAAGCAAATCAAATTAAAAATAAAGCAGAGGGTGCAAAACCAAGCTGAGATGTATAAAGGCTGCTGATAAAGCAATAACACAAATAAGTAGAACGTCACACTGTGGTTTTTTAAAAGGATTCATTTTTAATGATAGATCACTCATTTTATGAGTATTGCAAAGCTGGGCTGAAATCTTCCAAAAGTCATTTTTATTTTTTAAAGTAATTTCAAATATACCGAAGCTACTAACACAGAATGTAAAATGAATTAGAGGTAGACACTTTCAAATGAGGAACAAAGAGATAAGGTGTTTATCTATTTTGTCTATGTTATTTATCTTTATCTTGGTGCTTTTAAATTAATTGTACTGAGCTAATGGAAATGTGAAATTAGCATTATAAAAAGAACCTGAGAGCTAGAGTGAGTAAGCATTTATTGAGTATCTACCGTTTAATGATCCGAGACAAGGCTGTGGGCAGAGGTAATACAGGAAAAATGGGGTGTGAGAAGATGGTTATGTCCCTGGTCTCAGCGAGTCCCTTTGAGGGTCCTTGGCTTCTTGCAGGAAAGAATTCAATAGTGAGCCACAGTAGCATGAAGGTAGATTTATTCAGAGAGTTACACACTCCATAGACAGAGTGCAGGCCTTCTCAGAAGACAGGAGAAAGTGACCAGGAGGACGGGGTTGTCGGTTTTTATGAGCTCAGTAACTTCATAGGCTAACAAGTGGGAGGGTTAGTCCAGCTGCTTTGGGGAAGGGGCTGGGATTCCCAGGAACTGGGCCATCACCCACTTTTTGACCTTGTATGGTCAGCCTTTAAACTGTCCTGGCGCCTGTGGGAGTGCCAGTTAGCAGCTACTGTGTTACAGTGAGCGCATAGTGAAGCTCACGGTCAGCTGGGAGTTGACTCTTCCACCGTCTTGGCGATAACTGCTGTGCATTCTTTTAGTGGCTGTGTCCTGCCTGCTTCCCTTCTGTCTCAGAGGGAGTATCTTTATAAATACATTCAAAATGATAATCCAAGATTTTTTTAAAAAGAAACATTTCAGTATATTTCATTGGAGGGCTTCTTTTTGTTATTTAGTACTTCTGTATACCTCACCTTCCTCTACAAAACGGTTTAAAGTTACCAATTTCTGAGGATATTTTAAGGCATGTGTGAAAATAATGCTATAAATCAGTATATGTCATAGAAACTCTGTAAGTATGGATACAAGCGAAAATGCTATTGGATTCTGAAGAGAACAAACCATTTCTGTCTTTGGTGATCAGAGACATCTTTAAAGATTCACTGTTGTTTGAAGCTGGTTACAAAGAATAAATAGGATTTCAATAAACAGAGTTGCAGGAACAGTGTATTTCAGATTCCAGACATAACTTGCATAAAGGAAACAAGGTAGGTGACCACTGGCTGCATTTGAGCAGAGTGAATGCGTCTGCCTGTTGATGCCGGTTGATTGACTGGTTAATTGTTTGGAAGAGAGAACAAGAGATGATCCTTTTGCTCATTGGGTTTTTTTCAAGCACTGAGTTCATGAAAGGAAAATGATGAGATTAGAAGGAGGAGTGCAGAGCAGGTGGGCTTAAAAACCATAGGTCTGGAATCAATACCTGAGCAAGTTACTTAACCCTTCAGGACCTCTATTCTTTTCTTCTAAAACGAAGTTAGTAACTGGTTACTGCAAACCTTAAATAGGACAGCATAGGTGGAACACCTAACCCATAGTACTGATGTGATTTTTTTTTTTAACTGTTGGAAAGAAACGGGATAATGAAAGGCTTTGAATGAATATTAATAAAAATAATCATTTTACTGAGTGCTTATAAAGTGCCAAGCTTTAATCATTTGACAGGTATTAATTTCCAAGAGATTGAGGGAGTAAATTCTCCAAGGTCACAGAGCTAGAGCCAGGATTTAGACATCAAAAACATCATGAACACAGCTGTGAACGCAGGGGCTCTCGGGTCAGGTTGCTTGGGTTGAATTCTCCAGGCGTCACCACTTTCTTAGCTGTGTGACCTTGTCTAGTAATAACCATTTCTTTGCCTCAATTTCTTCTTCATGTGTGAAATAGAGTTAATCCATCATAGGGGTGAGTCTATGTTACAGTAAAACTTTATGAAAACAAACAGCAGGCCAGAGTGGCCCTCCCGCCCACCCTGACCCTACTGGCTGGTGACGTTTGGAAAATCATTTAACTAACTTTTCTAACCTCACTTTCCCCTTCTGTTATATCAACATCAAAGCATTATTGTGGAGATAAAATTAAATGATGTGTATAGAAATGCTTCATAAATTCAAACTACCATAGACTTTAGATTTTATAGTATAAAGTTCACAAAATATAAATTCCTCTAATGGAAGATAATGTCCATTTCTATTGAAGTGTCCCAATCTCAGAATTCAGTGATGTTTAAAAAGTTTCCTTCCTAAAATTTACTAGGATCCATGACTAGTCTCAAAAGTTTACAATAGTTTTTGTTTATTGTTGATCTCTTGTATGAAGTCTGTTCCTCCTGCTCTGGGTTCTTGTGGGCACTATATTCTGAAACAGATCAGGTAAAGACAGAGTCCACTGACATGGAGGTAGTGATACATGCTGAGAAGAAATCAATTTACAGGCAACATTTGCCCATATACTTAGCAATATACTGATTTGGTTCATTCTTTCAACAAATATTGATTGACCATTTATTATAAGCCAAGCACTTCAATGTCCTAGAGACACAAAGGGGAATAAGACATAGCTCCTGGTCTGTGTGAACAGATCAGTTACAATAAACTGTACTGTTTCAGAAAATGAAAATTTTTGAATGGGTTCAGTAAGCAAGCAGCATTTGAGCTGGACAAAGATTTTGCTAAGTGGAGAATGGATATGTGTGCAAAGACAGGCATGAAAGGACATGCCACGAGAGGGTGGTGTTTTACAAAATGCACCCATTTGCATGCTTTCTTCATAACATTTATCATGTCCATACACTATGTTCCATTATCCACGATTTTCTCTCAAGCAGTGCATAGTTTAAAGCAAGTTTATTCACAAAGAAAATTTCAGTTTTGTTTTACTAGTAAAATTTTTCTCTGATACAAGTACTAAAATTCATAATTATGTAAGTAAAAATTATAATGAATAAAAAATAATAATCAATATAAAATGTTAATTCCTATACCATTAAAAATGATTTCCTTGGCCGCCAGTTATATGCATTTCACATTTTGGGGAGCAATATTTGAAGGTGTGGGGAATTCAAGCAGGGATTATAAATTACCTCATAGAAACACAGAATTTTTAGTCTGGAAGGACTCTTAGAAGCCATGTAATCTAATTGCCAACATTTTACTAAGGCCAAAAGGAAAAGCATTTTGCCCAAGAAGACAAAGATATATCTTGAATTGAGAACTTACAACTTCTAATCTAATGTTCTTTCCAGTGCTACATGGAATTGGATTTAGCTTTCAATACTTAACGACTCTGATAAATACACTTACAGATCTCCAGTTTTAGCCTGAGTCATCTGAAAATTTGCTTGAAAGAAAAGATTTAATATGCCCTGTTTATGGGTAATGGCATTAATAACTTTAAAAAACATTGATGAGATTTCTAATTTCACTTGATACCACTGTTAGCCTACTGCCCAAAGCTGAAGGACTGAATAATGTCACTTGAAATAAGGCACCATATGTGTTTATCTCTGCCCTATTGTGAAAACTCCACTAACATAACTGTGAAGGATTATTTACCAAAAGGTATGGCTCTTCCCCCCCAAAAAAGGAAAATAAAAGGAGACAACAGTAGATAGAATGTAGCAATAAAATTTGGGTTGGGGGGGGAAATAAGAAAATAAGCAGATCCTGAATTAGCAGAGTGGAGAGAGCTAAAATTAAAGTGCCAGCAAACCAGGGCATGGGAACCCCAAAAGCAGAACTCAGGAGGTCCCAGCACACCTGAATTGAGGGATAGAATTCAAAGTGGAAGTGAAAATAGAAGGATCAGTTGAGAGTCTGGTTAAGAGCAATTAGACCCTGCTGTCCCCTTCCCAAAGCACACAACCAGCGAACTGGCCCTGAGTGATTAAGTCAGCAAGTCCCTGAACTTGGGACCCCAGGGATAGCTGACTGCTGCACTTGAACAAAAGAGTTAATAGAAACAAGCTTAAAGGGTAGGAGACCCCCCCTTCCCAACCCCACTGTAGGAATAAGAAGATACTAACCAGGCCAAAAGACAGGACCTTCAAATACGACGCCTGAATATCCCTTAAGCAAATAAAACAATTTCCCCAGTCAATTGTCCTAGAGTAGGGCTGGCAACCCACCAACCGACTGTGCCTCCTGCCCCCAAATTGGCTTTTTAAAAATTCATTCATTTATTTATAATTTTTTATAATGTTTTTACTGAAGTATAATTGATTTTCAATGTTGTTAGTTTCAAGTATACAGCAAAGTGATTCAGTTATAAATATGTATATATAGGTACATTCTTTTTCAGATTCTTTTCCACTATAGGTTATTACAAGTTATTGAACATAGATCCCTGTGCTATAGAGTAGGACCTTGTCGTTCATCTGTTTTATACATAATAGTGTGTATATTGTTAATCCCAAACTCTTAATTTACCCCTCTCCCCATCTTCCCCTTTGGTAACCAAAAGTTTGTTTCCTATGTTTTGTGAGTCTATTTCTGGTTTGTAAATAAGTTCATTTGTATCATTCTTTTAAGATTCCACATATAAGTGACATCATATAATATTTATCTTTCTCTGTCTGACTTATTTCAATTAATGTGATGATATCTAGGTCTATCCATATTGCTGCAAATGGCATTATTTCATTCTTTTTTATGGTTGAGTAATATTCCATTGTATGTATATGTGTGTGTGTGTGTGGTATATATATATACCACATCTTTATTTATTGGTCAGTGGACATTTAGGTTGCTCCCATTTCTTGGCTACTGGAATGGTGCTGCTGTGAACATCGGGGAGCATTTATCTTTTCAAATTAGAGTTTTTTCCAGACATATGCCCAGAAGTGGGATTGCTGGATCATATGCTAAGTCTGTTTTTAGTTTTTTAAGGAATCTCCGTACTGTTTTCCATAGAGGCTGCACCACTTTATTCTGACCAACAGTGTAGGAGGGTTCCCTTTTCTCCACAGCCTCTCCAGCATTTATTATTTGTAGATTTTTACTGATGGCCATTCTGACTGGTGTGAGGTGATAACTCATTGTAGGTTTGATTTGCATTTCTCTAATAAGTAGTGATATTGAGCATCTTTTTGTGTGTCTGTTGTCTATCTGGATGTCTTCTTTGGAGAAATGTGTATTTATGTCTTCTGCCTATGTTTTGATTGGGTTGTTTGTTTTTTTGATGTTGACCTGTATGACCTGTTTGTATATTTTGGAAAATCACTCCTTGTTGGTCACATTGTCTGTAAATAATTTCTCCCATTCTGTAGGTTGTCTTTTCATTTTATTTATGGTTTCCTTTGCTGTGCAAGAGCTTTCAAGTTTAATTAGATTCCATTTGTTTTTTTTTGCTTCTGTTTCCATTACTCTAGAAGCTGGTTTGAAAAAACATATATTGCTGAAATTTATGTCAGACGGTTCTGCCTATGTTTTCCTCTAGGAATTTTAAGAGTATCCAGTCTTACATGTAGGTCTCTAATCCATTTGGAGTTTATTTTTTGTATATGATATTAGAGAATGTTCTAATGTCATTCTGTTATAGGCAGCTGTCCAGTGTTCCCAACAACAGTTGTTGAAGAGACTGTCTTTTCTCCATTGTATATTCTTGCCTCCTTTGTTGCAGAGTTAATTGACCATAAGTGTGTGGGTTTATTTCTGAGCTTTTTCTATCCTGTTCCATTGACCAATGTGTCTGTTTCTGTGCTAGAATATGCTGTTTTGATTACTGTAGCCTTGTGATATACAGAATGGCTTTTTAATAACTGTATTTAAAATATGCATGGACCATGGATCACCAGACATTTTAAGGATAGTTTTAACACAAAGGACATGACAAAAGTAGATAGAAAAATAATTGAGAGTATAGAGATAAAGAAACTAGAAAAGCTTAAGTAAAATTGCATTTAATAATTTCAGAAAGATAGAAGATGGTTACAATCATTAAACAAGAACAGATTGCTAGCAACAATTAAGAACATTTAAAAATCAAGAAAAAGTTCTTGGAAATAATAGGGTAGGAAAAAATTTTTTAATCCTCGAAATGCCAGGAATTGAAAAGAGGAAATAACCCCCCAAAAAATAGAACCAAAACACAAATTAAGAGAAAATAGGACTAGGAGAGAAAATATTTTAAAAAGCTGATCTCCCTAGTGAAAATTGTATGGAATTGATCTATTTTAGTGATAACAGGGACATTTTCCCAAGTAGCTTCTTGGATTTCTTCTATTCATACTGTATGTGTTTGCATTGGACTTGCTCCAAATTGGGTTATCAAATATTTTTACTGAATATTTTAAATATTTAAAATCAGTCAAGTGGCAGCTTAATCGTAAGAAAACAGTAAAATATATATACCATCATCCTATTCCTGTCTTATTAACTTCAGCCAATTTGGCTGTCATTACTTTAAGAAACCTGCTATGTTGCAGATCTGAAACTCTGGTCTCCAGATATCTGCTTCAGTGAGCTGGGGGGATGGAGGAATGGATGAGGGGACAGAATGGGGCTGATGATAGAGGAGGGTCAGGGCTGAGGGGAATGGGTAAGAGCTGCCTGGTCAAAATCAGCCAAGTCCTCTAAGGTGCAGTAGTTCTGCAAAGCCCCTCCAATAATATGGCCACCCACAGATGGCCAGAGCTGGACAGTAATAAAAGCAGTAAAAACTTATTTTATTCAGGAACTATTGCAATAGGGGGAAAGAGACTTCAGTATACTAGGTCAGTTCCAAATCCAGCATGGACAAGGGAGGATTTATAGACATGGAACAAGTAGGCAATGGGGTGGGTAGGTGAGGGGGCGGGTGTCAGATAACAGATAACCGAATGCTCTGTGCTTTGGAAAACAGGCCCTATAGATGGTTAGATGTATATCTAAGGAAAAGCTGTAATGATTCCAGGTTCCTGCATCTTGCCATGCATGGAAAAGCACTAAAATCATTAACTTGAGGTGTCTGTTTTTTGTGATTAGCAGCATCCTTTACTAAGAGTGTCTGCTTGGCTGCATGTAATCCCTAGCCAACAATTGCATATGTACACACATAGATAGTGGTTTCTCCCCTACCTCTTTGGAGCAGTTTCCCCAGAGCTATCAAGAGGCTGTATCCTGAGCTGTCGTCTTCATTGAAGTCCCTGAATCAAACTTAAACTCACACCCTTACGTTGTGTGTTCTTCTTCCAGTCAACACTTGGAAAACCAGTAACTCTATTTTTTAATGGGTACCATATTTTAGTTATTCTGTTTAAAATACAAAGACGTGACTTAGAAAACAAAGACTCCTCAAAGACTTTTAATGAAAAGCAAAACCTTGACTGCAGCATGCTGATCCTCAACTTCTTTCCCAGGAGGCAACAATTGTCGACCCTTTAATTTTTTCTTCTTGTTTTCTCCCTACTCTGCATAATATGCTTTTACTAACATCTCTTATTTTTTTCCATTTTATGCATTATCCATTGATTTTTTTTCTATTATAATAGATAAAGATGTAATTCATTTACACTACTTCCACCTCACTCCCCCAATCCACCCAACATAGGAACATCACTCTTTAGGTTAAAGCAATAAACCATGGTTACATTACTCTAATTATGTACTATTGTTTACTGCAGAGCAAAGTAGTTATCTTGTGATTCTTTTCCCATTCTTATATAACCAATTGTCCCCCTGGAATTTCAAATTAATTCTTCATCTGTTCTTCCATTATTTGTCTTTCTCATATTTGAACTTTTTCCATGTTCCTGATTACAGCATATATTCTACCAAGAACCAGGGCCTCTCTCAGTAGTTTCTGTTTTAGTTGCAACATTCTCTCATGTTTTGATTCCCCTTCACTTCTGAATTGTTCGGGAAGGTAGAGGTAATTGCCTTTATTTTTGTAATCCATCCTTTCAGTTCTATCCAGGTGCCATCTTTGTCTTCTTCAGGGCACTCAGACCACTGTGTTTTGCCCACCTCTGACTTATGATGATTTATCTCCCATGGCCAAGGTTCACTGTTGAACTGCAGAAAGTACACAGGCTTGGAGTCAGCCAGACTCAGATTTAAAATCTCAATCTGCCACTCACCGACGATCCGCTCTTATGCCATGTAATCACTCTGGTCCTTCAGTTTGCCACTGTACATCAAGGAATGGATTAAAGAATTCTTCGAGAAATATGCATTTCCTTACTGAGCATGCAACATATCCCTGGGCACTCTTCTAAACTCCTGACATACATTTTCTCATTTTATCCTCATACCAATTTGTGAAGTAGATAGTATTATAATCCCCATTTTACATCTGAAGACTCTGTGACATAAGGAGTTTAAGGGATGTGCCTCAAGTCACAAAGCAGAAAGGGGTGGAACCAGGAATCACACTCAAGAATCTGACTTCTGAACCCAGATTCTCAATTCTTATGTTATGCTTCCTCTTAGTGTGAAAATGCATCTTGACAACCTGTTCACCGTGATAATAAACCGTACGGCTTCTCCAATGCATCCATGTCCCAGGATTTATCTGTAAAGGATGATCAGCCTCATGGAACATTCTGTTAAAAAACTGATCAGCCAGAACTAAACTCTAGGCAGAGCCAGAAGCTGGCAAACAGGGTAGTGAGCAGGGTGACTGGGGACGTGCCACACAGCAGGGCTGTGCTTTAATGAGCTTTCTCCCCTCCATCATTTCCTGAACCACCTGACCATTATGTAAAAGGCTCATCACCCTTCACTGCAGCTATGAACACAAGCCTCTATCATTATGGATAACAAGTTTATCCTCCTTAACCTCCTTCCTTGGCTTATTGAAAAGATTACATGAGAATGTGATTCCCCAAATGACTGCCCCAAGTTGAAAAGTATCTCAAGTGATTGAGATGACAATTTCAGACACACACATATATATACTCACATAGATGCATTCCTGAGCCTCACATCTAGAGATTCTGACTACATACGTCCAGGGAAGGCTACATAATATATTTTTTAAAAGCTCCTCAGGTGATTCTGATGATCAGCCAGGTTCGGGGACCACTACTCAAAGCGCCCAACTCAGTTATCACCCAGGAAACACTAGCTCTCTTCCTATCGGAACACAGCAGTCCGCTGGCATCATTCTTCAGTTCCTTTCTTTGATCTTAAGAACGTCTATCCAGAAGTTAGCCCATACATCCTCTACGTAGATCATCAATGAACTGAAATCACAAGTTTGTCTCTCGGCAGGTGTGTCACTAGCTTATATGTACTACAGCTTTGCCTTTTAAATTGATTTTTCAGTAGCTCTTTTTCCTTCTGCCACTTTTCCATATTAATTTCCACAGAAATACCCAAATTCTCATTTTCCACTGTTTCTTCCACCCAGGACTTTCCTCTGGTCCTGCTCCTTTCCAATTTGCTCTCGGGTCTAAGTGTTAGAGCAGACAGATAGCTAGATATGAGCAGAGAAAGGGGGACACAGGCCAAATGGCAGGAATTGAGTGATAAAGGAGGGCCAGGGGCCAAATGCGGGAAACTGTACATCCTGTAAACAGCAGGAGTCCTTGGGCAGACAGAGAAAAGCAGGAACCTGGGGACTGATAAGAAACCACACATTTTGGGGTGACAAACAGCCTGGAGGCTCAAAAAGAGGTGGAAAAAGGCAGGAATCTCCAGTGTCCAAATGTAACCGTTTCCTCATTATACCCTCATTACAACAAAATTAGCCTTACAGTTTACAAGTTCTCATCATGCAGCGATGCCTTGACACTCTGGATCCAAACTAAAATAGGACAAAAATCCATCCTCCCCTCAGAAAGGAGGAGCTGGAATGGGAATCAGGGAATATGACCCCAAATCCTTGCCTCCCCAGTGAACATTCCACTCATTCATTTTTACACTCCATGCAACCCATCTGCGAAAAAAACTCAGGGCAGCCGCTCTGCTCTCCCCTTGAGAGCATACTATCTGTAGCTTAATAAACCCTCACTTCACTTTCTTCACCTCCTCATCTTGTCTCTGAATTCTTTCTGCTACAAGACAAGAGCCTAATCACCAGCAGCACGAGTCATCCTGCTCCTTCTCCTGTCCCGGACGCAGAAGTGGCCACAGACACCTGCTTATCTGGAGGACAAGGCCTGAGAGAGGAATGAGGGTCAAGAAGGCACCTAGTTATCTAATTCCCCGCTGCTTCCTTCCCAGCCCCAGCGGCCCTGCTGTCTCAGCAGGAAGCCCGCAAATTGAAGATAATGGTGGGAAGGCTTTATGAGAGCAGGAGTGGGGAAGAGACCAGGGCACAGAGAGAAAAGATATCATTATCAAAAGATTGATGCCTTGTACTTTAAGACCAGAGAAAAGACAGAGGAAAATAGATGGGGAGAGAGATCTGTTGACCTGGGTTAAGAGCGGCTAAGGGGCTTGCACCGGACTGTCCGGAAGGATGAAGTCTGTGACCTCGAAAACAGGACTATTTGCTGTAAGAAGCGATGCAGGATTAGGTGTTTGAAATAAAGTTCCTCATTTGTACAATAAGCCCGGTTCTGATAAACCTCAAGCTGAGATGGTGTGGGCAGAGCACAGACTAGAGCGAGGGCTTTCATGCTGGGTGGGTGGATGCTCTGTTTTCCCCCCAAGGAATGGTGGCGGCAGGAGGCGTTCTGATTTGACTTAAAATCACACTGTTGATTCAATTAAATAATTGACATTTTAATTTCTGACGTTTATGAGTTCATATATATTTTCAGGAAAGTAAAAGTAGTCAGTGGGTTGTTAGCACTGTGTATCTGATTTGCCCAATCCCGAGTTTGCCAGATTGTTCAGCTATCCAGTGCCTGGCGCTTGATTTTCCCCTGGAGGACAAATCTGTAGGATGGGAAACACCAGCACCGGCTCGGGGGGTGAGGATGTAGAAGGGCTGGGACCGAGGTGCATTACTTCTTTTTAAAAATATTACAGAACAAAAACCACAGTCAAACAAATACTGTAACCGAGGAATCGGGCATGCCCCAGCCCGGGACACCTTCTGCCTTGCCTGGTGAACTTTTGCTTATCTTCCATTTTTGCCTCAGAGCTACTCCATGATAAACTAGTTTGTGGCCACTCCAGGCGTTTCTGTCTGGTTATGCTACCACAGTGGTTTGAACTGACTGGATACAGTACTCTGTTCATCATGATGTATTTTAAATAACTGGATGCATCGATTTCCCAGTTACATTTTGAGTTTCTCCCAGGAACTGTATTTTATTCATCTTCCTCATCCTTCTGGGGCAGAACGGTGACAGAAGGGGAGGGAAAAACTTACAAATGAGCGGTTGTAAACACAATGGAAATAGACAGCTTAAAATATTTTAGGGGTGTGTAGGCATGAAACTCTACCCAGTGCTCCAGCCACCCCGGGTTGGACTGGACATCGACCTCTAACTAAGACTGGATAGACTGAAAGTTCAGTTGCAAGAGAAAGATAGAAGAGATCCGTCAGGGCTCTCAGCATCTTGTTGATGTGTTGAATTTCCACTCCATAGCAGCTGAGAGCTCCGGCTTTGGGTCCGACAATGTGCAGTTGACCAGCCATGAGGCCTTAGGCAAGTCACTACCTCTCAAAGCTTATCTCCTCTTCTGTAAGATGGGAAAGTTAAGGAAATGAAGCCAGCACAGTCCTTGGTGCCCAATCAAGAATAAAATGTTAAATAAGATGATGATGACAATAATGATCATCCGGATTTATACAAGGAGGAAAAAACTTTGTCCTGGAAAAGTAAGTTATGAGTCACTAGCCATGCATGATGGCTGTCAGAGACTCTAGCATCAAACTCAGAAATAGAAACGAAGTACTGAGCCAAGGCCATCTGTGTGCCTGTGAGGTAGGCAGGGATGTCTGTGTGTCTGTGCCGTGGGGGGATGAGTGTGTGTGTGCACGTGATTGAGACAGTGAGAGTGAGATTGGTGAAAAAAGGCTGTGGGTGAAGAGTGATTGCCAGGTTACAGTGTATCTCATGTGCTATAGAAGAATAAACGGCTTTCCAAAGTTTTACAGACTGAATTTTGTCCCCATAAAAAAATGCATGTGGAGGAGCCCTAACCCCCACTGTGACTGTATTTGGATATAGAGTCTTTAAGGAGATAATTAAAGATGGATATGGTTGTATGGATGAGGCTTTAATCCACCAGGACTGGTATCCTTATAAGAAGACAGAGACACCAGGAGCACGTGCTCACAGGAAAATAAGACCAGGTGTGGTTGCACGAGGAGAAGGCTGCCCGCAAGCCAAGAAGGGTTGCTTCGCCAGAAACCAGCCCTGCTGGCATCATCATCTTGGACTTCCAGCTCCCAGAACAGCGACGAAGTTAATTTCTGTCGTTTAAGCTACCTTGACTGTGGTGTCTTACTCTGGCCGCCGTAGGAACTAAGACGTTGAATAGAGCAGTCTTTTGTTTCTTACAAAAATTTCCCTCTCTCTGGAAGCAGGGATTTGGGAACCATATAGTCTGACCCTTAAAGTCATCCTCTGTGGATTCCACCTCTCCTCACGCTCACACAAGCCTTCCTCCTGCTCAGGGCCTGGGAGGACGCCCCGTCATCAAAGACCTTCTTGAGGCTTGACCAGGGAGCAGATATTTACAGCAGGTTCCTTTTTTTTCTGCTAAATAAATGTCTTCCTAATGACACATGAATAGCAAGTGTGAAGCCATAATTCTCATCCAAAGACGCCCAACTCTGATGTCTGTACCCTTTCTGTTGGAAGAATGGCCTCCCGGTTTCCCAGTGCGGCACATAGGAGGGGGCCGCGAAGCGTGGCTGCTCGGTTGATTCAAAACTGAACAGTATGTCAGCTTGTCTTTTTCACACTAAGAATTTACACTTATTCATGCTTGTGTGTTACCAGATACAAGGCCATGTGCCTGATCCACAGTGAGGCCAAATAAACCAAAACGCCAGAGTCTGGAGCAGAGACAGGTACATTGCAGGACTGAGCCAGGGGGACAGTATGGTTTATGCCCAAGAAAACCCCAAACTCCCCAAAGGTTTCAGCTAAGCAGTTTTAGAGGCCAGGTGAGGGGGAGGGGTTGCAGGGGGCGTGATCAGCTCGTGCACAATTCTCTGATTGGCTGATGATGCTGAGGGAACAGGGGGTCAACACTATCAACCCTGAGGCGCCAGAAGGTCTGGGGGCCACGTGTTCATGATCACCAAGTAGCTAATTTCTTCCATCTGGTGGTGGTTTTTAGCATCTGAAAAACTCAGGAAATATGCATGAGATACTATTATCTGGATACTTCAGAAAGGAGCTGCAGCAGAGGGTATGAGTGAGATATCTTTTCTGCTCAGTTTCACTAGTTGATTTTATATCTATATATATAGAGAGATAATATATATTCTATGTTATAAATATACATAAAAGGTGTATATATATATATATACACACACACACACACACTTTATTTTATTGTACTTGATTTTGGACAGGAGGAAAGAAATCTGAGAAACAACTAGAGGATAAATTTGGATAAAGGAGCTGAAAAATATAATTATCAGGAGCCTGCATTGAGGTGTTTAAATTTGCCAATGAAATCTTCAGCATTACCTTTCTAATGCTGGATTAAATACACAGATGTACTTTTTTTTAAATTTTTATCTCTTTTTCTAGGAGGATCAGTCTTTACTATCTCCCTTACCTTTAGAAAAAGCACCTGTTTGGGATTTCTCAGGTTCCCAAGGCTCCAGCTCCAGCATGGAATTCGCTGATGCTCAGAAGGGGCTGCCACATGCTTACACCTCCTGCCCCAACCCCCAGGCTATTCGGGCTGCTGCTTACTGCGCTGACAATGCAGGTAAAAGGAGCAAGTGGATTCAGATGCTGCTTGAGTCAAGACACGAGAAATAAAAAAAAAGGAAGGAAGGGAAAAAGAGAATCTAACCCACCTGCCTATTTCCTTCTGTTAAATACACAGAACTCACTTTTTCCCAAAGTTTCTAGTTGGAGTTGTGGGGGAATGCAAGCCCTTACTAGCTTCAGATTGTTGTAATACTACACATTTTTGGAGATTCACACTGGTTAATTAGTTGTTTTCTTTTTTTTTTTTTAGTTGTTTTCTTTATTTGTTTACGTAGCAACCAAATAAACCTGATTAACATTTCTCTCAATGCTTAGTCACAGGTCCTGTAAAACTTGAGATGGGCTTTTTTTCCCTTTAATTTTCATAAAAGTTCAAGAGGGAAACAAGCAAAAAAATCTCTATTTCTTCTCTACAAAACAAACAGACTTGCAGACACAGTAAACAATCTTATGATTACCGGGGAAAGGGAGTGGGAAGGGATAAATTTGGGAGTCTGAGATTTGCAAATGTTAGCCACTATATATAAAAATAGATTTAAAAAAACAAGTTTCTTCTGTATAGCACAGGGAACTATGTTCAATATCTTGTAATAACCTTTAGTGAAAAAGAATATGAAAACGAATATATGTATGTATATGCATGACTGGGACGTTGTGCTGTACACCAGAAACTGACACATTGTAACTGACTGTACTTCAATATAAAAAAAATATATATATATATATTTATATATCTATGTAAGGCACCACTGCTCTCTAATTTTCATCTCCTGAATATTTGAGGATAGAGCAGGGAGGAATGATGACATCTCACATTACTCCTGTAATGGACTTTTCATAGGTTGATTCTGTCCATTTTTTAAAAACGTATCTTTTTTCCCCCCAGAATTTCTATTTCAAGTATTTGCTGTCTGTAGTTTCTGAGGGCTGGTCCCAAACTCAGAGTTTTTCCCATTCTATCCCAGCTCCTCCTAAACATTTTTAAAATGTGAGAATAGAGATGGTAGTTTGGGATACTCTACAGTAATTTAATTATTTTGAGTGAATCACCACGTTAGTAAAATTTCGAGGTTCCAGAAGAAAACAATGGTCTCTTCATATTCAGGCTTGTCTATCAAGGGAAAAAAAATGATTCTAAATACTGTAAGTAAAATTATGTATCTGCTTATAAATTTGATAAAGAATTTTTTTAGAGAATTAGAGTTGATTCCTAAAATTTAATTAGGGGAGATGGGAGGACAGAGAAACACTTTTTCAACGTAATTACAACCAAATACAAAAATAAGACATTGAAACAAATCATTTTTGGCAAGCCACAGTATTGCAATACGAAAAACAAAACAAAACAAAACAAAACAAAACAAAAAAACACTTCAAAAGAATCAAATGAGAAAAGCAGAATTTGAAACTGAAAGTAAATACCTGGAAAAGAGTTGTGATTGCCTGCATATCTCATTGGCAGATATTTGCACAGGAAGAAAGCTGGGAGAATCGAAATGATGCTGAGAAGCTAAAGCACAATGTTAGAAGTGATTCAGTTTTTCTTTCTTAATCTTAGTACTAAGATTAGTACTAAGTACTTAATATTAGTACTCACGACTCCCTCGGATATTACAAAGTGAATAGGAAGTAGTAAGCTAACTAAAATTAGCCAGCATTTTTCTCTCTGGAAAGCAAGTGTCTGTTGGAAAGCAAAATATTCTTGTAAGTGACAGAAAAGCAAAGCATATACACGTTTGAAATGTAGCGTTTATATTCAAGATTTCTTTTCCTTTTCTTTCCTTTCATATTTGGACTTAGAAACCAAGTGTCCTCAATCCAGACACAGAAGGAGTAGGTGACTGCGATGAGATGAATTAATATGTGTTTAGGTAGGTTGGTTACATATTAGGGAATTGACAATGAGGATGCCATTTCCAAGATACAAATGGGAAGGACAAAGTCTGCCGTAACTACGGTAGTTGCGGCCCTCTTTTCTCTTCACACAGCATCCTTAAGAAGATAAACACTTGTTGCTTTTGTTTTTTTATGTTAAGAGTACCCTGTACATTATTAGAACTAATAAATCAGTTCAGCAAGGTTGCAGAATACAAGATCAATATTAAAAAAGCAATTGGGTTACTGTATGTGTGCAATGAACATTTCAAAAACAAAATTAAGAAAGCAGTTTAATTTACAATAACATCAACAAGAATAAAATACTTAGAAAATAAATTTAACCAAAGAAGGGCTAAACTTATACTCTGAAAACTATAAAATAGTATTGAAATTAAAGAAGATACAAATAAATGGAACATGGCAATATTTCCCAAACTGATCTATAAATTCATTGCAATCCTTATGAGAAGCTCAGCTGATTTCTTTCTAGAAGTTGACAAACTGATTCTATATACATGTGGAATGACAGGGAACACAGAGAGCCAAAACAATTTTAATAGAGTAAAAAAGTAGGAGAACTCACACGTCCCAATTTCAAAACTTACTACAAAACAACAGTAATCAAGACAGTACAATATAAGCTCAAGGATAGACATATGGACCAATGAAATAAAATTGAATATCCAGAAATAAAAGCATATGTCTATGGTCAGCTGTTTTTCAACAAGAGTGACCAGACCATTTAATGAAGAAAGAATAGTCTTTTCAACAAATGATGCTGTGGCAAGTGGGTAATTAACATGAAAAAAAAAAAAGGAAGAAAGGAAAGAAAGTAATTGGATTCTTATCTCACACCATACACAAAAAATTAATTCAAAATGGATCAAAAACCTAAATGTAACTTCTAAAGGTTTAAAACTCTAAGAAGAAAACATAGGGGTAAATCTTCATGACCTCAGATTTGGCAAAAAATAATTTAAATATGATACCAAAAAAATGAGCAGCAATAGATGGAAATACATCATTTGAAAGTCTTCAAAATTGAAAGCTTTTGTGTTTCAAAGGACACCATGAAGAAAGTAACATCACACAAAATGGGAGAAAAAATTTGCATGTCACAAAGGCATCATATCCGTGATACGGAAAGACCTTACAACTTTAAAAATGGACAAAGGAGCTGAATAGACATTTCTCCAAGAAAAATATACAAAAGTCAAGTGTTTGTTGCACTTGAAAAGATGCTCAACACCTTTAGTCATCAGGGAACTTCAAATCAAAACTGCACGAGATAACAATCCACATACCCACAAGCGTGGTTAGAATTTAAAAGACAGACAGTAACAAATGATGGTGAGGGTGTGGAGAAATCAGAACCCTTACACACTCCTGATGGGAATATAAGGTGGTACAGCTGCTTTGGAAAATAATTTGGCAATTCCTCAAACAATCAAACGTCGAGTTACCCCGTGATGCAGCATTTCCATTCCGAGGGATACAGCCAAGAGACGTAAAACCATATGTCCATAAAACCTGTACATGAGTGATTAGAGCAGCATATGCGTAATAGCCAAAAAGTGAGAGTGACAGAAATATTCATCAGCTGATAAATGGATAAGCAAAATGTAGTGCATCCATATAACAGAATATGATTTGACTGTGAAAAGGAATGATGTAATGATATGCACTATGACACCAGGAGCCTAGAAAACATACGGTAATTGAAGTAAGCCAGTCACAGAAGTCCACATACTATATGATGCCCTTCATATGAAATTCCAGAACAGGGAAATGCATACACATAGAAGGTACAATTGCTTAGGACTCAATGATTGCTTGGAGATGGGGGTTAGGGTGGGAAAGAGAAGTGGTAGTTAAAGGGTACAGGGTTTCCTTTTGAGGTGAGGCAATGTCGTAAAATTGACTACAGTGATTGTTGTATGTATTTGTGACTATATGAAAATTTATTGAAATTATACATCATAAACGGGTGAATTATATGGTGTATGAATTATATCTCAATAAAGCTGTTTTTTTAAAAAAGTAAGTGAACCACATCAGTAATCTGAAAAGTAAAGAAAATTATGCTATAAAATGTCTGATACATTATGCATTTTCGTCTAATCCCTTATGGCACCAGTATTTCCAAAATTGCAGCACCATTATTTTTTACAGTAGTAAACACATCAAAAATCATCTTTGCGTCCCCAAGGCTTGCAGAGAAAAATTAAAACTCCTTACTTTGGAATTCAAACTTCTTCACAATCTAGCTTTATACTACCTTCAGAAAACATTTAATTTTGAAAGTTATATGAGCACAAGGACATAATTAAGGTCATATAAAAGGGTTTATAGAACAAAGTGCAAATGTCCTTCTTACCGCAAATTCCTAGTTTCCCACCCTGGGAATTGACTAGTTGCCAATTTCTTCTGTATCTTCCAGAGATGTTTGCTACAGCTCTGTTGTGCACCCAACCTTTCCTCATCTGTCCAACACCCAAAATGGGCTGCCTTTTTACTACTATCATTTCATGTGTGTAAACATTATGTTCTCAATGAAAGAAAACTATGTGCTGTACTTTTAAAAATTTCACCCATAACACCAAAAAGCCAGGCCCTTCCACATTGTAGATATCCCAGGAAATAGTTGTTGATTGGCAAGATTAGAAGAAACTGCACAGAAAAATCTCAGCTGTCTGCTGACAGTAGAGACTCACACTGTTAAGGAAAAACATTTAGACAGGGATAGTATATGGAGGAGATGCTTTCTTGAATGTTTTCACAAATGCATAGAGATAAAAACACTGTATTAACTTCCATGGAGAATCACCAAACTTGGTATTGTTCTGATAATTTTACATATTGACTGAGAATAAGCTATGCTCCCCCCATGGAAATTCATGGTCAAATAATTGTGCTCCTGAAAAGTTACAATTACGCCTGCCAAAGCAATACATTTTTGTCTTGATATCAAAGGAATGTTCTGCTGGATTACAGATTCATTTCTAGTAACAAAAGATTTTCTGCTTGCAGCTCAAAGCCTAACAATGAAAATAACAACAGAACAATGGCTCTATTCTAATCTCTGTAAGTATTTGATTCTTGGTATTAAGAAAAGTAATGTTTCTCTTCAACAAGCATTTGTAACAGTTTCTCTTCTTTTCACATCTTTGCCTAGATATATTCTCTGACTCTTGTAAATTAATCACCATTACATTTACTTCCTTTCTTCTTTCTACATGGTTTATACCATTTAATGACAATCTTAGTCTTTATACTCTATTTTCACTTTGCTTTACTAATTGGGAACAAAGCAAATGGTCCCCTGACGGGCACAGACACAAAAGTGTGATGGATTCATCTTTCATTATTAAGTAATAATAATGCTTTGAGATTGAACCTGGTTCTCCAAGACCCACCAGTCTTCATCTTCCTGGGCATTAATTAATTAATAAAATTAACTATTAATGGCAGTGCATTACCAACTTACCTGGGCAAAATGCTGGCAGGGAGACTAAAAAAACCTCACTAGTTAATGAGTTGGGTGAATGAGCAGTCTGAATATATTAAGGTTTGAATTGTAAAATGTTAAAAACAAACAACCAGCCACTTTGCAATAACAATCGTTATTGAGAGCTTAACAATCAAAATAATCAAGTCATTTATTTGAATGATTCCAGTTGCAGAACTTCAGGTAGGACCTGGATATGTTTATTTGTTTGTACTGTTGTTAAAATAAGGATATGATTAAATATTCCATTTCTTCCTTCCGAAGGGTAGTGATTAAGTCTGCATTTTTTTAATTGAAGTATAGTTGTTTACGATGTTGTGTTAGTTTCACATGTACAGCAAAGTGATTCAGTTATACATATACACACATATATATATATATTATTTTTCAGATTCGTTTCAATTATAGGTTATTACAAGATACTGAATATAGTTTTCCCTGTGCTATATAGTAGGTCCTTGTTGTTTATCTATTTTATATATAGCAGTATGTATATGTTAATCACATACTTCTAATTTATCCCTCCCCACTACCCCTTTTCCCTTTGGTAATCATGGTTTGTTTTCTTTATCTGTGAGTCTATTAAGTCTACATTTTATTTCAAGATTTCTTTTCAGCCACGTGCCTTAACTTGACTCAAACTAATATGGCAAATAGACCAGATCAGAACTTGCAAATCTATTTGCATTTCAAAAGAGAGGAAACATGTCAATTAACTCCAAATTTTCCTATACTTTATAGATATGGTTGCTGATTGACACTGAGCTTAAACGTAACTTCCATAACCTCATCCATTTTGTAATATGTTTAATAAAACATATTTAATAATATACTCACTTAAGAGGGCTTCACACTGCTATTTAAGAAGTGATAGAATGATGTCTTATATTTGAGCACCTTAGTAATATTAACTGACGCTCATTACAGGCAATGGAATGATCCACTGGTAGAGCTTCAATGGCGGACCCAGAGATGACAAGCTATTCAGTGAGCAATTTACTGAGTATCTCATTACCTTTGCTCTGGCCACATACACTGTAAGTTCATTCTGCTAACCTTAATAAGGTTGCTTTTGAAGCTCTTTATTTCTAAGATTTAAATGGGAACTCTGTCATATGTCAGCCTACAATGAAACCTAAATAACCAGACCAATAAAAGAAGATGTGCTAAAGACCTCATGGGCTGCAGAGGATGAGTTAAACACGCACCCTTTCTCTTAAGTGAGGCTATTTGTAGCCTGTATGAAAACTTAAGCAAGGAATAGGTTTCTAAATCCTCTGAGCACTGATGTTCCTTCATCCTTTTAGGTCAGTGAGGCTCATCTCTCTCTAAGGCTGACCTATATAATCCTCAGCCCATAAAGTTATTCTAAACAGAATAATTAAAAAATCCATGAAGTGTATACATTAAAATTTAAGTTACAAAGAACTTGGATATTTCTAACTGAGCCAGGATAGTATTAGACAAGTGATTTTGTATGACCAACACATCCAAAGATTTGGTTCTCTATACAGAAAGAACAACTGTATGTTTTATATGCACTTTACTAGTGAATGAAATAGTATTCAGAAGATGTATCATTTTTGTGGTTTGTTTGATAAAATAACGGGAAAATACTGAGGTCTTAGAGGATAAACCCTTTCCATCCCATCCCTGACACTTAGCTACTCAGCCTCTGCTGGAAAATGCTGAGTTACAGCAAGCTGAATACTTCATTATTGAGGGGTCCAAGATAAGATAAATTCTTCCTTATGTTTAACCAAGAGCAGCTTTTTGTAACTTCTGCTCTTTTTACCTCTTATAGAAACATAAGTCAACCTAAATTCAAGGAGTAAATCATATTGTAAATGACCTCAAAAATGCATTTCAAACTTGGTTTTCTTGAATTCTTGATTAAACAGCCCAATTTACATACAAGAAGGCATTTTACTTCCAAGGCATTTTACTAGAATTTCAATGAGCACGAGAAGCCCTAATATGAAGAAAAAGATATTGTTGGCATGCAAGAGATCAAAGGTATAGTTGCAAATACTTTTCCTCCCACTTTTGTGGCCTTTTCTCCGTTTTCTTCATTTCTCCTTTAAACTAAAACTTCTTTCCCCTGGGAGTGATTTCAGTCGGGTTCCTCTCTGATTAAAGCAAATGGCATTGTTAGTCCAAGGAGATGGTTTGTTAGAATAAGTGAATACTTAATTGGTGAGATGTAAAGAGTAGGATATCATTCCAAGGAACCACTTCCCTCTCCATTTAACCCAAGTAAGATACCAGGGAGTGAAATATACAGAGCCACTGACAGTGCTTAGTAATGCACAGCCACGCATTATTTGCAAATAGCTCTGCATCTTGCAGGAAATAACACCTAGAACACCAGAACCCATCGTGCATTAGCCTCTACCTCTCCAGTAGGAAGTTATCCTCAAGGTCGCAGAGTCATATGACTTTCTCTTTCAAATGCCACTATTCAAACTGACTTCCACCTCTTTGCACTGTGCAGAATCAGACAAAATCATCATCATGTGGCATGCTCACATCCCTTGGAAGGTCCCTCATTGTGTGGATGTGGTACATGAGGACTGCAGCAGGTCCTTGGTTGCCAAAGATAAAGGCTAAGTGTGAATTTGAACTGCATCCAAAGCCTGATACTTATTTGCATTAAAACTGTCAGGTGATCCTACAAAGCATGCCTGGTGCCTGTTTCACTGGGCCAATGGCCTTCTAAGTGTATTACTGACTTCCAAGTTCCATCCCACTCTGAGACTTGACTTGGAGAGCCAAGAGACATGAAATTGTTGACACAAGAGGATAGAATGTCCGTTATAAAAAATTCCCTTTGTCTCTTTTATATTGGTGACGTTTTTTTTGTTTTTTGTTTTTTTTTTTAATTATGGGGCAGTTAAGAATAGTGTTCAGGCAATCAGGTTTTGGACAGGCTTAACATTTAAACTTTGTTACTGGTTTTAAGCATTTTCACTCTGAACTCTCTATATCTGCATAGATTTATTTTAACTAGGTGTTGATTTAATGATTAATCAGATTAACCTTTTCAATTCTTGTGTTTTTCAAGAATTCATCTTCTGTGATGTGACAATATCACAGTACTAATTGCTTCGTACCTTCTAAATAGACGTTTGGGGTTCTTTTAAAAAATGTATTTATGAAGGTGTAACTTTCTTTTTCCTTTTACTTATAAGCACGTGAACAATTGTTAATGAAGTTTTCATTGGAAAAGTAGGTAAGAATGCTGGAGTGCGAGAGTCACTTTTAGCCTTTCTATTCAGAATATGTGGTGGATTGTGATGGATGGGAACTATATTCTATTGTGTTTCCTGGAAAAATTTTCTTAGCCTTTCTTGGCCTCAGATTCTCCACTCATAAAATGAATATAAAAATGTCATATTTTATCCAACCAAGACACCACTGATTGTAACATACACCATTATTTTTTGTACCACCAAGGGAAACAAAATACTACTTAAACTATAACACAATACTTTCTTATCCCTTCAAATTCTTGTTTTATACTTATTGAAAGATCTTTTTTGAGCTTTATTTAGATATATTTAATCATTTGTTACACATTTGTCTCTATGATTTTCTGTATACACAATAATTCTCAATACAGTAGATAAAAAAAGCTATAACCAAACCGTGAATTCACAGGCAATGGAATTTATTTACACTGGCTGACAATGACTATAACCCTCCATCAATTTTAGACACTCCCAAAGTTGGCGGTGTCAATTTGGGAAGCCTTAGACTCTACAAAGTATATAATTCTGTTATCGACAATAGAAATAATTATTATCATTATTGCTATTATTTTATAGTTGCTGTTATTGTCAAAATATTTGTTTATCACAGACAAATATGTTCCCAACTGAATACCCAAGATGATCTGCTTCCTATAGAAAACGTTGTGTCAATGTTAATTTTTGAGTGTAGAAGAGAAAATAAATTCTCCTTTTTCCAGCATAATTTTTTGTGGGGGCTTCTCTGACTAATGTCATCAATAATTCAATATCCAATTATTTTATTGTTTGCCTGTGTTCCCGGAGCTATCAAAGACTTGCAGGTACTATGGACAGCGCCACTCTTGAATAAATGTCCCTCTCATTAAGCAGGTGCGAGTACCTTTTAGCAGTAACGCTCTGTGACATTGACCTAAGTGTAGAAGCCAGGCCATTCTATTTGCTTTTTTCAACTTCTACCTCCTCCTGTGACAGGGAACCTTAAAAAAAAAAAATGATAGCTCCATTCTGTCAAGCTTTACAGACTTTAGGGCTTTATATAAATTCCACTGAAGCTACATACTCTAACTTGATGGCCTCATCCCAGCTCAACACTGCACTCAACTGCTTCAGAGTCACCAGAAGTATCTTTGGAATTGTTTGGCATGTGCTACCCTGTGACTCCCTTTTGGAGGCTCATAATGCGAGGTATACAGTAATGCAGAATTTATTTCTCTAAGTTCTGTAACCTTCCTGGTTCACTCAACCAAATAAGAATCGCATTAGACCACATAATGCAAAAAATAAATTCTCAGGTAGGATCTTTGCAAGGAGAAAAAAATGTTTATAGCTCATACTTAAACTCCCTTTGTCTATGTGATGAAAACAAACCCAACCTGTTAAAAATCAATCACTTTTGCTTTTTCAATAAAAATAAGGGTGGGTCATTAACCAAAAAAAAAAAAATAAAATAAAATAAGAAAAGCCAGGGTCTACTGTTGTCAGTAATAGTATGTACATTCCTGCTCATGAGACTAAAATATAAAAATAATCTTTTCAAAATCAACATGTGTTAAAATTCTGTGGGTTTTCCACACTTTGAGACTTTCAGTGACTCGATAGTTTCTGTATCTTCTCAACGTGTATCTTCCTAAATTGCTTAAATCTTCCTTTAAATGACCTAGTCACACACATCATTCCAAGGAGAGCCCTGACTGAGGGACTTTGGATGCAGCCCAGTATTTTCATCCTGAGGTGTGCTGCTCTACCGCCCTCTACTGTAAGTATCAGTAATTTCTACAAGCCTGCCAGAATGTATATGGTATTTCTATTAATTTAAAAGCAGAAAACCAAGCAAAAGCTCTAGTTTGGAAAGAAAGAAAAAAAAAAGCACAAAGGTAACGTAAAAAAAAATAGGCAGTAATTTTTCATTATTTATTAATTATCCCCAAGAGATGCTAGTTATAGTCACCATTATTAAAACAACTTTCCAAAAATATGATAAATCATGGTAAGCTGAGTTGTCTGTATTTGTGGTGGCACGAGGGAATTATCTCAGAGTCTTAGGTTGGAACTTTTTTGTTCACTCCAGGACAAGAAAATGAGGTAAACAAGAAGTGCAGTGAAGTCCACAAACTTTGCCTCTGCTCCCAATCTCCTCTTTCTAAGTGTCTCCTTTCTCTACTGAGAAAAGAAGTTCATTTATTTTTCTCTCTTACCAAAAATGAAATGGAATTGGTGGTCAATTGCTTGTTCTTGTTTATAGTTGGATCAATTTCACTTATCAAATGTTCATTCCAGTTAAGATTCATAACACTGTGTTTCTTTCTGTTCTTCCTTTAACAATTATTTTGGGAGCATATTCTATGTCCCAAGTACCTTGTTAAGAGCTGGAACAAGACTGGTTCCTGTCTTTAAGGAATTTACAGTCTATGAGAAGATACAAACATTTAAGAAAAAATTGGGAATAAGTATTTAATTATAATTTTCCAGAATAATATTACAAGCACAGCAAGTAGCGTATGTAAAGGACCTTAGTCGGAAGAGGATTTGGTGCATTCCAGAAACTGAAAGGTCTGTGTGCTAAAGAAATGTGCTACATGTGGCTGGAGAATGGGACAAAAGCAGATCAAGCTGGGTCGAGTTAAGGATTTTGGCGTTTATCCAAAGAACATTTGGAAACCATCTGGTCATTTTAGGCAGAAGACTGATGTGATTAGACTTGTGTTTAAGAGAGATCACTGTGCCGTCTGCAAGAGGAAAGTGGGGGCGAATGCATATTTTTCAGGAGACAAGACTAAATGCATATTTTTTCAGGGGATATTGCCTAAGTGAATTATGATGGAGGCCTGAAGTAAGGAGGAGGAAGTGGACAACATGGAGAAATCTTTAGAAGGTGTGATGGGAAGGACTTGATGTGTGGTTGTATGAGAGCGTATAAGGAGAGGTTGTGCAAAACTCAATTGGGAGACGGTCCACAATAAGAAGTTGTGACACTAAGCTTCCCTGAAAAGGAGAGGTTGTGGAACTGGACAATGACAGAAGAGGAGTTCTGAATCAGAGAAGGTGTGGATTCATTATTAGGTATGGTAAGTTTTCTGTGTAATTCAAAACTGTCCCTTTATTCCTCTCCCCTGATCACACACAGCACCAATGCATACACAGAGAAATCCCAACATTTCAAAGGAATTTCAGCCACGTTCCAGCTATATGTCAGATAAGTGATATAGAAGACACTCCTAGCACTATAAATGTATTGAAATGCCAAATATATTTAAATATATACATGTGTGAACGTATATGCATGTCTTAGTTTTATATGTGTATATTATGTGTTTATGTGTATATATGCATATATGAAATGGAATTGATGATCAATTACTTGCTTTTGTTTACAGTTGGATCAATGTCACTTATCAAATATTCATTCCAATTAAGGCTTGTAATATTGTATTTCTTTCTTTCTGTTCTTCCTTCAACAAATATTTATTGAGCATATGTGCGTGCTGATTCAACTGTTGCAAACAGGGATTGAGACCCTCATACAGACCTTACAATGGGAGACTAGAACACCCAAGCACATCTGGGGCAAAAGACATTGGCTTGAAAAGGAAATTTAAAAGTCAGCTGCAAATGAATTAATGAGAATTAGATTTCTGCTACTTATCAGAACAAAAATTGTAAACTGAAAGTTAAAGTAAAATCTAATTCAGAAATATTTAAATCCAAAGGATGTTGTCCTAACCAGATACAAAACTGCTGTTTACATGTAATCAAAAATTTTGTTTCCACATATGGAAAGAAGTAACCATGAAAGTGTCTGTAGATATAACCAACACGAGAATTAAGACCTCAGAACTGTAGATGATTTAACAATCTGAAACGGACTGCAAAATAAACTTAAAATGATTTAAAAAGTGAAAGTAAGAATAGATACCATAGTAATATAAAGCAGTAAGTATGAATAAAAGATCAGGCAGATTTTAAAATAAATGGAAAAGCTAATTCTGAAAATATCAAAAAGTTAAGTGAAAATACTTTCAGAATAAAGTTAAATAACAGAAAAAAAAATTGAAGAGAGAATTGCTGGAGCACCGTAACAGAAAATGAAAGGTTTATCTTCTGGAGCTATTTAACTGAAAAGATCTGAACTCAGTAATAATTGAATTTTGAAAGAAAGGTTTTAGAGATAATGACTGTTATGGGGAATGGTAATGAAATCAATCACCCATTCTATTATGTGGTCCGCTAATCAGAAACTCCTCATCATGAACACAGAGCTTCCAAAAAACTTTTTGGGATTTAAGTTTCAATCTTATACTTAATGAAAATAGCTTTCTCCCATATAGAAGAATCCGGTGCAGGACCTGCCTTTCTGCATAAACAACTAAAAACTGCATAAAAGGGAACCTCCTTAAGGCTATCAAGGGATTTCTTAACAGAGACCTTACAGGACAGGAGAGAGTGGGATGATATATTCAAAGTACTGGGAAAAAAAAAACCAAAACTGCCATCCAGGAGTACTTTGCCCAGCAAATCTGTCCTTCAGAAATGAAGGCAATTTAAGGACTTTTCACAACCAACAAAGGCTGAGGGAATTCTTCACCAGTAGATCTGCCTTATAAGGAATGCTGAAAGGAGTTCTTTAAGCTGAAATGAAAGGATGTTAATTACTAACAGGAGAACATACGAAACCAAAAAACGATATATTTACCTTTATATATAGTCCAAGTCAGAATACTCTTATGACTGTAATACAGTATTATTAACCACGTAATTCCAGAATAAAGAGTAAAGGACAAGAGTATTAAAAATAGCTATAATAATTTGCTAATGAATACACAATATAAAAAGAGATAAATTGTGACATCAAATTTGCGACTTAAAACTCAGCTTGTAAAACTCCACAAAAATCTAGTTAGGGGTTTGAAAAGTATTGCATTAAATGTATTACATTATTTGGAGATTCTTATTTTTATTTTTTAGTGGTAATGAGTCTTCTCAGTTAAGAACCGGTTATGTCTTATTATTTATAAAAGTGTTAAAAAAAAACAAGACCAGTTTTAACATAATTTTTTTTTTGGCAGGCCCAAAAATTTCTATTATCTATTGATTGAAAAGCACATCACCATCAAGACTACAATAGATAAGGTGAAGCTTTTGAGGAGTAAAGAGCAGAGCGGCAGAATATGCCACCTTAGACAGGCCACTCTGGCAGAGGGAGTATTTTTGACCTAAAGGCCCTTGAGAAGCAGCAGATGCTAGAAGACACCTGCGCTGCTCCTTTTCTTCCTGAAAGCAGGAAATGAACCTCCCACGTGGAAGCTGCCCTCCCTATTCCAGGAGGAAAGAAACATTCTTATCACTAGAGGCAGGGAGTGCCGGCCTAGAAGGTTCTGTACAAAGAGACCTTGTTAAAATAACTCTCATCTTCCTTTAAGCTCCCATATGTTTTAGTTCCTTCCGGGTTGGAAGACATTTAGGTTTTGCTCCTTCCTTGGGTCCTCATTTCTTTAGGAGGATTCCCATGTCACATAAAATTTAAATAAATCTGTAACCTTCTTTTTTTTTTTTTTTTTTTTTTTACTGTCAATTTAATTCTCAGGCCCCACCAGTGGACCTAAAAGGGTAAAGTTTTTGCCCCTACCTTTATGCATATAGCTCCTATATTTATATTCATTTAAAATTAATTTCCCATCCCCTTAACTAGTCTTCCCTCATCTTAGTAAACAAAGTTAATCCCTTGTAGCAAAAGCCAAAAATTTAGGAGTCAAATCTCTTACAACCTCTATTTGGTGCGTAACCAAGAAGAGTTGGTTCTGACCCCAAAATACATCCCAAATCTTTTCACTTCTGTGCTTCTCTACTGGAGTCACTCTAGGTCAATTAGTTATCATTCATTAGCTGATGGCTCAATTCAGACTGAAGTTGGGAACCATTTAACTAATAAATAAATAAATAAGAATGGCTTTAAGAAGATATAAGCATAAGGCTCTTTCACAAATATAACAGCGGTTGAAACAAAATAAGAATTTGCTCCCCTCCAGTACGGAAAGCTGGGTTTCTGACTCCTAAAACAAGGATGTTTTCTATTATGCCAGTGGCTGCTAGTCAATGGGAGTTCATGGAGTGGCCAGGTGTCCCCAAAGCCTTTTATGCATTAACTATTATCCATAGATTGAATAAATATTATTTCTAGCTCCTATTTATTCTAGGATATGCTAGATATTTTTCAGTGATAAGTAGATCTTTTTGTGGTAACAAATTTCTCACAAATATATTTACATATACATGTATTTATAATAATATTTAAATTACATAATTTGTATATACAAATTATATAAATTATGTATGTGTGTATATATATGTGTATAGCATTTGTATATACATTGAGTGCTAACTATGTACCATGTATGGCGTTTGACACTCAGAACATAGCAGTGAACAGGTCAGGCCAAGTCCCTGCCGTATCATGGAAAAAAGGTCAGTACATAAGTTAACCAGGTAAGTGTTCTAAAGAAGAGAAACAGTGTGCCACTAAGACAGAGGGAAACTAGGGGAGGTAATCTTACAGAGGAAAATCAAGGACGGCTTCTTTGAAGAGGTCACATTTGAGCTTGGAATGAGCCAATTATGTGAAGAACTTGGCAGGGTCGAGTGATGAGCATTCCAGGAGAGGAAGAAACAGAAAGACCTTGCTCTGTTTAAAAAGCACAGCAGAAGCAAGTATGTGGGAAGAATGATACAAGGTAAAGGTGGAGGCAGGAAGGGTCCAGCTTATTCAGGACCTTTTTCATTTGGATTTTATTCTTAAATCGCCTAATGAGTTTTTAGCAAGCAGGAACATGATCAGCTTTGTAATTTAAGAAGAGCTTTGGCCACCATGTGTGGACTAGATTAGAGAACGCGGGGACAGAGGAGGGCGGGGTCTGCAGATACAACAGAGCCCGGTGAGACACACGCTAGTTGGCTAGTTAGCTCTAAACATCTGTTTTCCCTTTCTTGTTTAGTAATAGTGCCCATTTTTATCTGGCCCTCCTGCATCTCATCTAAGAGATTGTATTTTTCCAGCTTCCCTTAAAGCAAGCTGGAGCCACGTGATTAAGCCCCACCGGACAATTAAGTTTAGACAAAACTATTGTGTAAGACAAAACTATTCAGGAAGCCTTTAAGGATGTTGAACTCCACCTGAGCCTCTGCCCTGGGAAAACAGTGATGGCTAAGAAATTTCCTGCCCTTTTGTTTTCTGAACCATGTCCCCCCCTCCCCACCTTCTTGTGTTCCAGGAAGAGTTACCTCTAAGAACTATCCTTCCCCTTAGGACTCGGATAAGACTTCCAACCTTACTGTCTTACGACGCCCATGAGATTCTCAGATGTCCCTCATTTTTGCCTGAACCTTTGAGGAGGTCAGACACTGTCCCTCCAACTGGAGATTCCCTTTTTATTTTTCACTTGAGATATAACTGAGATAAAGCATTATCTTAGTTTCAGATGTAGCCAACTCTCCATTCTTTGTCTCATGAATAATTAGCTGATACTAGAAATGTTTGTCTGCCTGAAAATAGCTAAACGCAGAGATAAACATGTCCTGTTCAGCTGACTGAGATTTCCCGTGATTACAAACTGTAAATCACCCCACCTGAGACTATTCTCTGTCTCCCAATAAATATCTCAGGCAAAACCACACAGGGGAGATGTAGTAGCAAAGAACAAAGTCTGATTCCGTATTAGATCTGTTCCTTTGCCCCAAACCCTGTGCTGTTTCCTGTGCTGAGTCGTGCTGCTTCTGCACCTTTTGTAAAAGAATGTTGCCTATGGCCTGAAATAGACAGGACAGCCCATTCTCCAGGCTCTGACCTTTAAAGGTATAACACTTTCCCCTTCATATAAAGATTTAAAAAGTTGCAGAATAGAAAATAACATTTGTCTTGTTGGAGGTTTATAGGGACATCATGACCTGACCTACGTGGACGGCTGCAAGAACAAAGGATTCTGACACCAAGAAGCTTGCACCAACCAACCAACCACACCCCTCCTCTTTTTAGTGTAAAAGCAGCCTGAGTTCTGACTCGGGGAAGATGTTTCTCTAGGACATTAGTCTGCCATCTTCTCAGTCTGCTGGCTTTCCAAATAAAGTCCTTATTGCTTGCCCCAACACCCCATCTCCCGATTTATTGGCCTGTCATGCAGCGAGCAGAACAAGTTTGGACTCAGGAACAGAGACACTTGGATGTTAGGATCTAGGGTGTGCTCTTTATTGCAATAGCCTGAGTAAAATCATCTCCTTAATTGCCAGGTGCATTTTTTCTTTCACATCTTTTTATAAGGCAGGTGGTATATCTTCTTTGCCCTTTCTCCTTTCTAATGCTTGAAATGTGTAGGTGAAAGCTGGAGCTCAAGCGGCCCTCTTGGACCATGAGGTAGCATACATTTAAAATGAACCATCACACTGTGGGAAAGGCCATAAAAGTAGCACAGAAGAATGTAATGAGCTCACAGAGCAAAGGAAGATTAATTGTGAGAGGCTTGAGTGAATCTCAGGGAAGACTTCAGAGACATTGATACTTTAGATAGACTTTAAAATAGTAAGAATTTTGATTGATGGATGAGAGGAAATGACAAGCATGATAGAATCTTGATCCATATTGACTTGAACAGGCTGGAATAGTGATCAATAGGACAAAAGTTGGCACCTTGCTGACTTTATGGAATGAAAGAAAAGAAATTAAAATTATTTATTAAAGAGTGCAGAAGAATGATGCCAAGTAAAGAAATGGAGATCCTGGGAGGACTAGGTTAACGATTTTGGGTTTAGCCCCTTGACTGAGGTAACAGTGAAATATTTAAGTGGAGACATCCTGAAGGCAGCTAGAAATACTGCTGGGGTTGTTAAAGTGAGATCAGGATAGACTGCATTTTGAAGTTGAGAGAAGAATTTGATTTTCTGAACAAAAAATGCTGAAGTAGATGAGCTGATAGAAGCTGATTGAGGAGCACAAATTTCAAGACCTCTTCGTGGCAGCGGTAAGAACAGCCGTTACCGCAAAGAGGTATTAACACCTGTGATCATGGTGGCTCCTAGCTTTCCCCCAACAGTTGTTCGGAGCAACACTGTTAAGCAAGATTTTAAAAGATATGCCAAGAAAACAGTGTTACAAGCTTCAGTGTCTTTGAGACATTCTGGGTTTGGAGATAAACAGCTTCTTTACTTCTGGTCTTTGGGAGATGTTTAAAGCTGGATAATGGGTTATAAATCTCAAAGAAGGTTGGTAACTGTGTACAGTGTTTTCAAAATTTCACTGCAGAAAAATTTTATGATAGAATGTTTTGGAACAACATACCATATATTTCGAAGTACACCAGTTCAAGAAAATGGGGGCAGAGTGGAAGATAACTGGGGAGGGAGATGGGAAGGCCGTCTTTGTATCCTGGAGAAAAATGAGTAACCTACCAGAAGTTCCTTCCTACCCCGTGGAATGTTTTGGGGTCATAGGATCTATTGAAAATTTGCTTGAAGCTATGGAATCTCTCCTCCGAAAACTGGATCAAGTGTGTGTTTGTTGCTTTCCCCGGAAGCCCAAACTATGACAAGGATTAACAATAATGACCATTAATTTCCCTTTAACATACATTTTTACAAACTTAAATTTCTTTAATAGGCTCATTGCAAATATATTAAATAATAAAACACAAAAGTATATAAAAATAAAAAGTGATATTTCCTTAAGCCTAGTGCCTCCTGTGTACTTCATCCCTTTATCTCAGAGGTAATTTTTAACAATTCTCTTTGTGTGGATATCCAGATAAATTTAAAAATATAGATGAGGATTTTTCTATCACTTGCATTTATAAAATTTACTCTGTCATGGATATTTTGCTATATGAGGGCATATTGATTTAGCTTATCTTTTTAGTAACTTCTGGTATGATGTACCATAATTTTTCTTTTTTTTCCTACCACTTAATCCATTTAAACATTTATTGAAGCTCGACTCCGGGTGAGGTATCTTGTTTGCCTGGAGAAATAGCAATGGACAGAATGGAAATGGTTCTGGCTCTTAGGAAACTCCCACTCTTAGCAGGAGGAGACAAATCATAAACAAGTAAACAAATAAGTTAAGTAAGTGCAGATTGTGAGTATCGCTCTGCAGGAGAATAAACAAAGAGTTCTAGATGAGATAAAGACTAACCAGTAACCAGGGAAAGGAAGTCAGTTTTGTGCTGAGGCTTGATGGATGAGTCAGGGGTGAGAATGCTTCTGGGCAATTGCAAAGAGTTTCATTATGAACCTTCAGTAAATACTCATTGCTTGCCTACTCTTTGCCAGCAACTGTGCTTGAGTGTGAGGATTGAAAAGTGAACAATTAAAATTTGGCCCTTTTTCTCTTGGAGCCTACATTTTAGAGTAATTAAATAAAATACAGAAGACTTCAACATAGTGACTGGAACATAATTGCTCAATAAATAGAAATTTGCATAATTATTTCAACTATTAAAAGATTATTTGCAATCTGGTATGTACGTTTATCTCATTGTTCCAATTTGCTTCTCCAGTTGCTAGTGATGTGTTATCTGCCATTTACATGTTATTTGCCATATGAATACCTTGTGTAATTTTCACACCTATATCCTAATAGGTGACACAGTTGAAATGGCCCGGCTACTGCAACTGTGATCGAAAACTCATGGTATTTAATTTTACAACTATAAATGTGAAGTCCCTCTCAGTTTGATCTCCAGCTGACTATGCGATAGGTGTGCACTTGGGTTAGTAGTGGTTCATGTAAAAAAATACCTGTAAGTTCTATTTGATCTGGCAGCTGAAAAAGTTAATGAGTATCAGCAGTGCTGTACTTTTCTATGGTTGGATTACTCCTGGAACGTTGTGACCAGTGTCAGATAAACACGGGTTTTAGTTAAAGCCTTGAAAACAGATTTTGTTTAGAAACTGCTGACAGTAGGGAAATAGCCGAGCTCCCTTTCTATTTATGCAGAGGTCACTGGAACATTTTAAAGTGGGGGTGGGGCGGGGAGCGTGGGCGCCCAATGGAGTCAGAGAAGTGAAACATTACAAAGGGTCAGTATAAATGCGGTTAGACCAGCTTGATTTGCTAGCTGGCAGCTGCGGAAGTTAGGACTCTATCTTACCAGAGACTGGGAGACAGAGACCCTGTCCTTCCTGATGACTGCTATTTGCAGGGAATGGCTCTCAAGTCCTTGAGAGACATCTTTGAATTGTAAGAGATACATATTCTTAATTGCAAGCCCTTTGGGAGGTCAGGAGTCTGTCTTCAGCTGTTGGCTAGAACAAAGAGTAAGCTCTCTTGGCACCACGGAGCTTTCTCAGGTAGGCATTTTAACAGGGGTGTGTCTTTTCCTAGAGACAGGCCTTTTGATGTTAAAAACCGTGGTAGTGTTTGGCCACGTGTCTTAGCCAGGGGCGTTGGCACGAGTTGTCCCGGGCTGGAGGTTGTGCGGTTCTCACCAGCACTCGGAATCACAATTTACGAGCAACATTAAACACAGAGGATGGGAACCAGGATGGTGGAGTCTAACCATCATGTCATGTAAGAACCGCGAAAGAACAAGAGTCCATCCTGTTAAAGGTAAAGCCCAGGGAGGCTTAACTCTGGCGATGTGGCTTGCTCAGTCTTGGAAAAGGCTGCGTGGCCACAGAACGAACTCTTCATCTTGGGAGCGTTGGAGCGAGTGTAGCTACAAGAGCGTGGCCTAAAGTTCCTTCCAACTAAATCATTCTGGGGTTGTTTTCACCAAGGGAAGGAAGGCTTGGGCGAAGGCATGCTCCTTAGGTCCACGGGCTACACGCGAGAGATCAAAGAGAAAGAGGACCGAGAAAAAGAGCTGTGGGTAACTGGGGACGTCGGCTTGGCGCTGATGCCAGGTCGACAAAGGGAGACGGAAACTGCTGCTCGGCTTGGAGCCAACAGCAGCCTCTATGCCAAGTTCAGTGACGAAGGTTCGGCAAAAACGCCAGCGCTAACTCGGGAGCAGGTCCAGCCTAGAGGCTCTAAAGGTCAGGGCTGCGCGGAGGAAGCGGGCGGCGGGGCGGGCCGGCAGTCGGGCGCCCGTGCGGCCGGGGACGCTCGGCTCGGGCGGGGCTCGCGGCTCGCACGCGCCGCCGGCTCCCGGAAGGAGGCGGGGCCGCCTCGCGCGCCCTTAAACCTGCGAGCGCGGGCCGCGCGCCGCCCAGGCTCCTCAGTCGCGCGCCGAGCGGTCGATCACCCTCGCTCTGGCCCCCGCGCTCCGCTCGCTGGTGGCTCCACCCGCCATTGTGTAAGTGCGACTGCGGCCCGGCGCGCCTCCCGCCTTGTCGCCGCGGCGGCGGGCTGGGGCGGGGAAGAGGCGGTCCCGCTCCCTTCGCTCCCCGGTTCCCAGGATGCTGACGGCGGCGCGGGGAGAGGCTGGCGGGGGTGGCCCCTCCGAGGCCCGCGTCGCTCCCACAGGCTTCGCGCCGCGCGCCTGGCCGAGCCCCACAGTCCCCGGGCCCGGACGCCGCCTGGGCCGCCCCGCATCCCGGGGTTAAAGCGGCCCGGCGGCCCGGAGACCTCGCGCGCTGTCCGTTACGATAGGAGAAGTACTAATGTGGCGTTTTAATGTTTTCTAACGCAGAGGCCGTTAGCCCGATATGGAGCATGCCATTACCCCGCTGGAACCCCTGCTTCCCGCTGGTACTGTATGCCTCCCCCGTCTCGCAGGGACATGGGTGCGCTCCTTCCCGAGTCCGGGGGAGGTTACAAGGGCTGCGCTCTAGACCCAGAAAGGTTTCCAAGCTGCCTCTGAGTCCCTACTATTAGACAAATTATTCAACCTCTCCTCAGTTTCCTTATCTGAAAAAAACAAGGATGGTTATTAGCCCCTGCCTGCCGTGTGGAGTTGTGAGGACTAAATGACCATTATATGCCCTCCACCTGGGGAGGAATAAGCCCCACCTGTAACGTTAGCTCTTAGGCGCCAAACAACAGTCCGAGTTAATCTTTAACGTAGCAGAACATTCGACACTAAAGGGCAGTCTTTATGGTCGCCTGCACATTGTGCCCATTTTTAATCCATTGAAAATGCCCGAGATTATCCAATAAAAGTGCTTTAAAGACAGAATACGTAAGGATTTTTATTATCTTAAAGTGTTAAGTCATTGTAATTCACGTGGAAACAGAGAACGAGTTCTTATGAATTGTTAGTTGCACCCAATATCAACTGACTTGTGTGATAATTTCATAATATTAAACATATTTTTATTTACCGGTTTAATTGTGTTTCTCTGGTGTAGAACTTCTAGTTTATCAGTTTCCAGTTTAAACGTAATGTGTAACTTCTCAATATTCAAAGTTATTTTCTGTAAACCTGTGAATTGAGTTTTGGGGCAGGGTATTGAATTTGATTTGAACTGGTCAGTTTTCCTACATCCTGGGAGTATTTATAGTAAAACGGTCAAAGGATAAGTAGTAACAGCAGGGGACACTGACTTTCCTCACTCTCCATTCAGTTGCTCTGCTAAGTTGTTTCCACATAGTTTATTTTACAAGTGAAGGAAGCAGGTAGTAATGGAGCGAGCGTCTGAACCCAGATATATTTGACTTGGTTAAGAAGTTGGGTGTTTAATCATTACTGCAAAGAGCTTTTCGTCAGTTAAGAAAATCACTGGCAAACAAACATTTTGCGAATAAAATTTCATAGTTCTTAGTTAACCAGTGGTCATGGGACCAACAGCATTTCCAAGAGTAAACATTGGATTCAGGTGGCCTGTTGACGTTCAGATTTGTCTCTAAACCTAGGCGCTTGTCTGATGGAAGGTTTCTAGTGTTTTCTGTGTTGAAAGAGGTGCATCACAGAGGTAGCGCTGCCTAGAAAGGGTCACAGCGAGGCATCACAGTCCCTGGGTTTAGGTCCCAGCTTTGCCAGTTGTGTTTCATTTTCTTCATCTGTAAAGCAGGAATATTTCGCAGGGTTATTGCGAGTATAAATGAGTGGTGATGCCTGTAAGGCGCTTAGCCTTGATAACGGTAACCTGTTCCGTTCAGCTGTGAGACTGAAGCGGCTGGATATCAGGGTCGGTTCTGAGAAGGAAAAGGTCTGGAGCAATAGGCGGTAGGAAACATGAGCAGTTCTGCTCGCTTTGTTTATCACCGGCCTAGGAAGAAGGCCCTCACTCCTCAGACCTCTGTAAGCTCCTCGCTGGGGCAGGGGATGTGGGGGAACTGCTACAAACTGTGAGCCTGTATGAAGCACAGATTTCCCAGAATCCTGAGCTCCTTTGGGGAGTTCTGTGGGATTTCGTGCTTCTAGTTTCTTCCTCTTGTTCCTAAGGGTAAAAGTATGTAGAGATTCGTGTCTCATCTCAAACACTGGCCTAGAAACGAGGGCTTTGACTCCAGATGTGTGAGATTTAAAAACAGAACCGTGTATTAGAGGGGCCCTTGCAATGCCTGCGCCCTTACAGTATTTCAGTAAGTGTTTAGGGTTAACTTTACATTTAGAGGGATTCCCTTCATCAAACAGGTATTTACTACTTTCTAGCAGAGAAGTAGTTTTTCTGTTAATAACTTATGTGAATTTAATTTGTGGGCAGGAGGTACCTGTAATGCTTACCCAGATTTAGTATAGTGGGAAATCTAACCAGCTGGTTCTCTTCAGATTCACTAATTGCTAGATGGACCAAAATGCTCATCTCTGGAATGATCGCCAGCTGAAAGAAATATATATTTTTTAATCTTTGTTTTTTGTAACTAAAGTAAATAGTTATTAAAGAAAAATAACTATCTAATGTAGAATGTGAAAGTTTCCTGTAATCCTAGAAATAACCATTATTAACAGTTGGCAAATGTTCTAAATATCTATTTTCATATCTATACCCAGCATATGATTACTCTTGTTTTAAGTCAAATGGGTTTGTATTATAAATTGTTTTGTAATTTGCTCTTGGGGCAGTGAGTGAAAATAGATCAGTGTCCTTATGTTACAAACTTTGTGCTCTTTGTTCCTTTTCTTTTTAACAAGATAGAAGTGTTTTTAACGTGCAAAAACAAAATTCAAGAGAGTAAATATTACAGTTCTTACTCAGTGATCATTCAGCAAGTCCTGTATCTCGCAACATCCAGTTAAGGAGATAGAAAGGAGCTGTACCAAATGGAAGACTTTTATAAACCGAGGGGGACAGGAACAAGGAAGTGACATTAGCAAAAAGGCTGGTTCCAGCAAGGTCACTTTGCTTTAGGGAATGACAGGCAGATTACTGCACTAGTGCTGACGGGTAGTTCCTGATTGACTAGTTTAAGATTCCATGTTTGAAACTGTACATAATTGTGTTCAGTGTCAAGTCTTGGTTTGGTAATGTGGGGCTTAGCGTAAGTGATTCCATATTGGGCCTGTTGTCTCGTTTTTAACCCTGCAGTGAAAAGTCCATCCTACTTAGCATTCTAAAACTAGGTGTTTTTCTAAATAGGGCCTATCTATCTATCCATCTGTCTACTATCCACCTCTCTCTCTTTTTCTGTAAATAAATATAGGCCTATTGTATGCCCTTTTCTGCAGCTTATTTCACTGACTACTTTCTTGTGGTCTGTATGTGTAGGTATCCCAAGTTTTGTTTTGCTTTTTGAATGGGCAGCATAGACTCAAAGGGACTAGGCTTTCTTAATAGACATTTAGGCTATTTCTAGTTTTTACTGTTATAGTCTGTAATGCATCTGTTTAATCATAATGTTTTTGCATATTTATGTGAATATATCAGTAGGATAAATTTTCAGAAATGAGTACTCTAACAAAAGATGTGTTTGCTAGTGGATATCTTTTGATACTAGGTGCAGTACGGGTAGAAATGCGATCCCTTCTATCCAGGAGTTTGCAGTCTTGGAATCAAGAACAGAACAAGACAGACTCCAGTTAGACGTTGAATTTATGTATGACCAAACCCACACAGGAACCGGAGGGACTTGGGAGAGGGGGGTGAGGGCGGGCTGGAGGAGGAAAGGAATCACTGGGTGGACAGACGTCAGGTGGGCATCCAGAGAAGCTCTGGGTTTAAACTGAGAGAGGCCTCGGGCAAGCAGGAGAGCGTCCTAGTGAGTGAGAGAAGGGTCTTCCTTGAGGGAGAGCTCGGGGCTGCGTCTGTCCATGAACTCATTCAGTTCATCCGGTGGCGAGTGACGAGAAAGCAGGTTGGAGAGTATTGATGGAGGTTTTGGGAGAATGTGGCTGAGCAGTAAAAACCAAATTGTGGAGCATAGAGAAATTTATTGCAGGGGAGGAGATAGAAAGCTTTTGTAAATTTCTGTATCTTCCCACCCTTGGAAAATTCTATATACAAGGAGCCTTTCATATACCCCAAAACTCAATTCAATTGTATCATCCATGTCATGGTTCAGCATGGCTAATCACATAAAGGTTAAAGCCCTTATCTTGCCCTTAAAGGGCCCTTCACTATCTGATTCCGAACTGGTTTTCCAGAATGCTTTTTCTTACTCTCGTCGCTGAGCTGAGCTGAGCTCCCCACTGCTTACTTATGTGAACATTTGGAGCTTCAACACTCTTGCCTTAGCTCTTGCTACATTTATCACCTGGAATGTTCTTTTTCAGTCTTTATAATTGTCATTCTTAAGTTCTAGCCATTCCAGTGGGTACCTAGAGGTATCTCTGATTTTAATTTGCATTTCCCACATGGCAGAACGCTGATCTTGTCACATGTTCATTGGTTGTTGGCACATCTCTTGTGAAATGTTTGTCTCTTGGCCATTTTTCTATTGGGTTGTCTGATTTTTTAAAATTAAATTTGTAGGATTAAAAAAATTGAGATATAATTGATATATAACATTGTATTACTTTTGATTTGATATACACATATATTGCCAAATGATTACCAAATAGGAGTTTCTGTATATATTCTGGTTACAGTTCTTTAAATCTTAATTTTCTCATCAATAAAATAGAATGTCATTTTCCATGGAAAGTTGTTATGAAGATTAAGGGGTATCTATAAAGCATTTAACACTGATAAATAGTAAGGATGCAAACATTTTGGTGTTTTTCTCACTGCCTTCTTCACTTTTTATCAAAAGATTTAAAAAATTGATGAATAATATTTAACTGGTAAGCGCATTCTATTGCTGTTTTAAACTCTATATAGGTGCCTTTTTAAAATATTATAAATCTGGACTATTGTGCTGCTTCAGTGTTCAGTGTCTGATCATTTCAGTATCATGAACTCAGTATTTGGAACTCCATATATTTGAAAGTAAAGTTTATGTTAAACACTTCATAGCTAAAATAAAAGTTGAGTCAAACTATTCTCAGAATCTTTTTATATGTGCTTATTTCATAAACTTATGACACAGCAAAATTAGAGGTTTTAATTCCTGGTTTACTAAAAATACTGATACTTAGGCATTTTTTATATTTTTTGTAACAGTGCATATGCATTATGAAAATGCATTTTTAATATATTTTTGCAACATAGTACATTATGCATTATGAAAAAGATAAAAATGCGTTTCAGTCTCGCAGAGATGACCACTGTTACCTGCATGTTTGTGGACATGTGGTGTGTGTGTATTTATGTTCCTCCAGGTATTTGCTGTGTATAAATATACAGTTAGGTGTTTTTAAACCAGAATGAGAATATACTGTAAGTTGCTTTATTCAGTTCATGACTCCATTTTCTATTTTGAATTTAGTAACATCTAATACCCAACCGTGTTTAAATTTTCTTTCTCAAAATAGCTTTTCCAGGTGCTTGTTCCAAACTAGGACTGACTACCAGTTCATTTGGTTCAGGCTTCTGCAGTCTAGCACAGTTGTTCCTCACATTTTAAATCCCCCTTAACATTGAATAATGACATTTTATTAAATAAAGCTTTTACATTGATCTGAAGTGGACTGATGGAATAAAAAAATACAGCAAATTGATAGGAATCATCATTCACTTAAAAATATATAATAAACTCCAACTCAAAAGTTTCATTTTAAAAATAAAAAGTTTCATTTTATTTTCCCCACATAATTTCATCATAAATTTAAGCTAGAAGGCCTTTTATCTATCACTGTATATTTCTTTGCAAAAAAGATTATATATATTTAAATTTTAAAAAGATTCTTATGGCCATAATGCTCTGCGGAGTTATTTCTTCTGAACTGAATTACCATTATTGAGGTTTATTATGAATTGAATTACCATTTTAAGTATGATGAATACACACTTGATCAAGTCAGTATGATTATATTACACATTGTTGTAATAACTAACATTTATGTAACACTGTGCTGGGCATAGTATTAATACTTCAACAGGGTGAAGCCTATAGAAAAGTTTTGGAACTAGGAGTCCCAGGTTTGGATTTTAGCCGTCCTTGGGCATGGCACTTAATTTCTCAAAGCCTTAGTTTCTTTATGTAAAATAAGAATATATACAAACATGAACTCCTTGGGCAAATTTAAGCAACTCTAAAGTATAAAAACAAATTTAAGAAGTAGGATCTATGCACTGGTAAAATGCTCAGTACTGATGAACTTTATTACACTAACTATTAAATTTTGAAATCTCTGTATTCATTTTTCTAACTAATTCTCAAAGGAGATAGCTACTTATTTTAGTAAATGTGTTCAGTCCAGTAAGGCAAGTCTACTAGAACTATTCTGTTTCCTGAATTCTGTATTCTTCTTCCATGCTGCTTGAATTTTTTATTTATAGATGCATGAAATTATTAGTGGTGGTCAGTTTTTTTTTTGGTGCCTCATGATTAAGTGGAAATGAATCTGGGAATATCCCGTTCAGTGTAGTATTCCTGCCATCTCTTGTATTCCTGGAACTTAATTTCCATTGAAAATGCCTGATTAAGCTCATAAAACGTGTATGAAACCTGAAGGTAGAAATTAGCAACCCCCAGTTTACTAGGGGCTACTTTGGGAACCACTGGGTAATCTGTACCTAGAGTTCTGTTCCTTTGTAATGTAAACGTGTACTGGCCACGCACATCAGTAGTTCTCTGTATTTTGCAGCAACACGTCTCTGAAGTACCCTTGGTGACGACATTCATTGGTACCAAGCATAGCCGAAAACCATCAACTCCCTTCTTTAATCTCTACTCAGAAATCCTTGTATGAATGACATAAGGGTAGATGTGAGTTACTTGCATTTGCATTTATTTTTAAGTTAAAGTTTAAAAAGTGTTCAGGATAGAGTAGTAAGACACTTCTTGGTCCCACATCCCAGCTAATTAAGCATTCTTGTTCGCGTTGAACTTTCTGGTTCGCGTCTTTAGATCTGGGCCGTCTAATATAGTAGCCACCAGTTACATGTGACTGTTGAATACTTGAAATGAGGCTTGTGTGACCGAAAGTGTTTGGAACAATGTATTAGTTTACTGGGGCTACGGAAACAGAGTGCCATAGATTGGATGGCGTAAACAACTTGATTTTCTCACAGTTCTCAGATGAATGTGTTGGTGGGTGTGGTTTCTTGTGAGGTGGCTCCTTGGTTTGTCTTTGCTGTGTCCTCACGTGTTGCCCCTTGGTCTGTGTGTCATCTGTGCTCTGATCTGTTCTTACACGGGTACAAGTCCTGTGGGTTAGACCCACTCCTATGATTTCATTCGACCTTAATTACCCATTTAAATACCCAATCTCTGAATATAGTCACATTCTGAGGTACTGGAAATTGGGACTTCAACATAGGGATTTATGGGGGACACAATTCAGCCCAAAACAAATAGGGTATGTCAATTTACTTTTTCAGCTATAACGTTTTTTAAACTGACTTGGTCCATATTTCAGAATTTTCATGATTACCAAATATGGGAGGTTTTAATAACACTCCAATTGCATATAGCTGGTATGTGAATGAAAGAGTCCATTTCAGTCTTACTTAGTTGCTGCTTTATATGTTTATACAAAATTTTCTCTACTCATTCAATACTGTGAGTAAATTTCGTATATAATTAAAAAAATTTTATTAGCCAGTTCCAAAAGGTAAAACAGGTGAGCTTAATTCTAATTGCATCTTTTATTTAACCTAATGTGTTTAAATTATGTGATTTCAGCATGTTATCAAAAATAATTATTAATTTAATATTTTCCTCTTTTTGTACTAAATCTTCAGACTCTAATGTGTGGTTTATACATCTAGCACATCTTGATTCAGATGCTACATTTTCATTAGAAATACTTTACATTTAGTTTGTGATAATTTGTGAAATGTTTTTGTTCGTATCAGCAAGGGCCAGTTCATAGACTCATGCTTTTGGCATAAACTTCATCCACAGGGGATAGAATGTTTCTTTTCCACAGACAGCCTTTGGAAACAGGTATTGGAGATAGAACTAGGACTCTAACCTAGATTTTCTGGCTAAATATTTTCCCTAATGTCAACAGGGCTTTTGTGTTTAAATTAAAGGGTTATGTCTGCTTTGAAACTTGAAAACTTGCTGGTTTGGTTTTGTTTTGTTTCGTTTCAAAGAAATTCTCATCTCTTTGTGGATGGCTAAGGTTGGGGCTTAAGGATTATGACGTCTTTGTTATCCAGGGCTAGCTAAGATATCCAAGAGGCAAAATAATGGACTTTCCATTTTCAAGGGTGAATCCTCTTTACTCTTCTGCCCAATTAGAAACCCATTTCAGGCAGTCATCAGGTCTCCTCAATGTTCATGGGAAACGTCCTGCTTTGACTCTTCATGCTTTTCCTTGGTGAATTACTCATAATTGTTGGAATCCTTACTTTTTATTCTCTACTTTATTTCTAACTTACTACGACTTTGTCACCTTAACTTCACTTTGTGTGTTTGATATAATTTAACTTTCCCCTGTAGTTTACTTGATTTTCAAATTTGCCTCAGTTTTTGTTGTTTTAATTAGTTTCATTATATTTGATGACAAAAATGTTTGGTTCATCTTCCCTTCTTAATAGCCAAATTGTTTCTTTTGCCTTAAGTAATATCTCATTAACTTTATGAGCCATCTTTTCCACATGATCTGGAGAATCAATTTCCTGTGTTGTAGTGGTGCCAAGTCTGCAGCATCCCTCCCCCCTTATCTTTCCATATTAGCATTTTAATAGCTGCATGCTTTCAGAAACTAAAGCTTCCTCGAGTGAGTTTAAACATGATCTTAATTAAAAAAAATCTTGTAAATTGGTGCTTTGTAGTATTATCAGAAATAATGCTATTCTTCTAGGCAAAGCAATGGAAAATATCAAGTGATGCTGTGGGGCTGGTTTTAATATGTGCAATGCTAAAATGTTATGGGTTGATCACACCAAAAAAAAAAAATCTGTGCGTTTTGATACATTAGCACCAGATGTCTTTTGAGGTTTTCTAGGAAAATGAGGTGTGTTTGTGCATTAAATTCCCATTCAAATGAATTGTATCATCTTTTTTTCTTGGTTAAATCCATCAGAAAGAGTTATTCTTTGTAGGTGGCAAACAGATGCTCAAACAAATGGATTTCATTCTGAGAGCATACCTGTATCTTTATCACACCATTGTCTTTGAAGGTGTTCATTTATCACGGTGGAATAGTTTCTTTTGTTTTTATGACTTCAGAGAATTTAAGCTTTTGATTTACTCCTAGGTCAGGTGTAAGTTGTGTAAATTGGGCTCCTGGCCCAGTTGCTGCTAAGTTGAGGCAACTTTATTTTTCTTTTTCAAAGTAGGAAAACTGCCCTTGTAGTTTATTCCTAATCTGAGTAAAAATACTGTGAGTAGTGATTCTGTTACCCCAAAAGGGGAAGGGAAAAGACCCCAGTTCTTATAAGCAAAAGAAAAGAATTCAGGAGGGAGATGGAGCATATGTAGTGAAAGATTTTTAAAGATTTTATTTAGGAAAGGAAAAGTACACCTCCAAGAATGGGAGGTGGGCCGCTCCCAGGGAGGAAGAGCCAAGGTCTTTGTTTGCCCTTTGTCTTGGACCCTGGCTTAGAGGTGGTCTTTAGATTGGTTGACGGCTCTTGCCCTGGAGTGCTTAGTCGTGTTTGTCCCCTTTGCGCATGTCCTTACCCATGATGCACACAGAAAAACCCACGGTGATGGGGTGAGGGGCACTAAACTGTAGTGCTAATTATATTACAGTGAGCCTTGGCTCATGTCTGGTTGGGTTCTTCCTGCTACCTTGCAGTCATGGCTGTCGGTTCTGACAGGTTTCTTGCCCGCACTCATTTCGAGGAAGTAAAGCCCCTTTATGCTGGAGGTGGGCACAGCGCCATCTTCCCGACCATCCTCCCTCTCCTGCACCTGTCTGCCTGGTGCCCCTGCTTGTCTAACTATCCTACGATTCCTGAGCACGGAGAGAAGAGCTTTGAAATCCTCGTGTCCCTAGGGAAGTGCATCTTTGGTAGCGTCCCTCTGAGATGGCTATCCGGCTTTTTTGCTTGAATATATTCAGGTAGCTTGATCTTTTTGAGAAAATATATGCCATTTTTGGTCAACTGATTGTTAAAAATGTGTATTTAAACTAAGCTGAAACTGACCTTTGGTTTTCTTATTTTCCAACTGAAATCATGCAGAAGACTTTCACTTGCTTTCTACTTAGCTGCCTTCAAATACTGACAGAACTTAACTAGATCTTTTTCTTTTTTCCCTCTTTTTCCAGGCTAAATATTGTAGTTATTTTTTCAGCAAATACTTGAATACCTGCCATGGAGCAGGAACTGTTCTAGGCGTTGGAAGGCAGACCTGCAATTTTCCTTACATGTGTCTCAGATCCACTTTCCCAGTATAGGCTTCAGTCATCTACACCTGGAAAATCAGATGTTCTTTCGAAGGATGCTTACGAGAGCCTGTTTGCCATGTTTTAAAAATACTTAATTTTTTTAGGGTAGTTTTAGGTTTATGGCGAGATCAAGAGGAAGGCATATAGAGTTCTCCTGTCCCCCCTGCCCATGCACAGATAGCCTCCCTCATTATCAGCATCCCCCACCAGGATGGTGCATTTGTTAAAACTGATGAACCAACGGTGATGGATCAGAATCACCCGAAGTCCACGGTTTGCCTTAGGGTGCACTCTTGGTGGTGTGCATTCTCTGGGTTTGGACAAACGTATAATGAAATACATCCATAACAGAATCATACAGAGCATTTTCACTGCCCTAAAAATCCTCTGTGCTCTGCCTGTTTATCTGTCCTTCCGACACTGATCTTTTAATTTTTTCCCATAGTTTTGCCCTTTCCAGAATGTCATATAGTTGGAGTCATACAGTGTGTCATTTTTTCAGATTGACTTCTTTTACCTGTTAATACGGATTTAAGTTTCCTCCACATCTTCTCACGGCTGATAGCTCATTTCCTCTTAGCGCTGAATAATATTCCATGGTCTGGATGGGCTGTAGCTTATCTAGTCACCTACCCGAAGACTTCTTGGTTGCTTTCAAGATTTGACAATTAGGAATAAAGTTGCTGTAAACATTCCTGGGCAGGTTTTTGTGTGGACATAAGTTTTCAGCTTGTTTGGGTAAATACCAGGGAGTGTGACTGCTGGACCATATGCTGAGATTAAGTTTGGTTTTGTAAGTTACCACCCAGCTATCTTCCAAAGGGGCTGTACGTGTTGCTTTCCCAGCTGGCGTTGTCAGTGTTCCAGGCTCTGGCCATCGTCATAGGTGTGTGGTTGTATCTGTGGTATTGTTGTTTTAATGTGCATTTCCCTGGTGACATTTGATGTGGACCTTGTTTTCGTGTGCTTAATTGGCACACGTAGAACTTCTTCGGTGAGGTATTAAAGTCTTCAGCTCATTTTTGAAATTGAGTTGTTTGTTTTCTTATTGTTGAGTTTCAAATGTTCTTTGTATTGTATATTTTGAAAAACAGTCCTTTATCAGATATGTCTTTTAAAAATATTTACTCCCAGGCTGTGGCGTGTCTCTTCATTCTCTTGATGTTGTCCTTGGCAGAGCAGAAAGCTTTCATTTTAATGAAAACCAGTTTCTCAATTACTGCTTTCACACATTATGCTTTAGTATTGGATCTAAGAAGGCTTCATAGTACCCATGGTCGTCTGGTTTACTTCTTATGTTCTAGTAATTTTATAGACTTGTATTTTACATTTGGATCTTTGGTCCATTTTCAGTTGATGTGTGTGAAGGCTGTAAGGTCTGTGTCTAAATTTTTATTTTTGTCTGTGTATGTCCAGTTGTTCCAGATCCATTTGTTGAAGAGCCTATCCTTGTTCCATTGCCTTTGTTCCTTTGGCAAAGACTGTATTTATGAGGGTCCATTTCTGGACTCTCCGTTATTTTTCACTGATGTATTTGTCTAATATTTTCGCCAGTACCACACTGGGAGAGTTTTGAGTTTCTCACCATTAAGTTGATGATTGCTGTAGGTATTTTGTAGATAGTCTTTATCAAGTCGAGAAAGTTCCCTCTGTTCCTAGTTTACTGAGGGTTTTAGTCATGAATGGGTGTTATATTTTTCAGATTTTTTTTTTCTGCGTGTAGTGAAATGATCATGTTATTTTTCTTTTTTAGTCTGTTGATGTGATGGATTACATTAATTGATGTTTGAATCAGCCTTGCATACCGGAAATAAATCCCACTGTGGTGTATTCTCTTTATACCTTTTTTTTGGATTCAATTTGCTAATATATTGCTGAGGAATTTTTCTCTATCTATGATCATAAAAAATATTGGTCTGTAGTTTTCTTGTAATGTCTTTGTCTGGTTTTGGCATTAGGATAATGGTGGCCTTATAGAATGAGTTAGGAAGTATTCCTTCTGCTTCTATCCTATGAAAGAGGTTGTGCAGAACTGGTATGATTTTTCTCCTTAAATGTTGGTAGAATTCACCAGTGAACCCATCTGGGTCTCATGCTTTCCATTTATGAAGGTTATTGTTGATTCAATGTCTTAAATAGATGTAGACCTATTCAGATCATTTTATTTTTTCTTGTGTGAGTTTTGGCAGACTGTGTCTGTGGAAAAATTGGTCCATTTCATCTAGGTTATCAAAAATGTGTGGGCATACAGTTGTTCATTTTATTCCTTTAAATCCTTTTAATTTCCATGGGATCTGGAGTGATCTGGACCCCTCTTTCATTTCTGTGTTTTCTGTTATTTTAAATTGTGGCACCTGCAGGACATTGAGAATCCTGATAGGGAAGGTTTTGGTAAATCATCAGCAGGGAAACAGTGCATGGTTTCCAGAAAACCCAGATAATGGAGCTTTGCTTGCCCCTCTTCATGTTTGTAAATTTCCTTACGCGATGTTCTAAGACCTTGCTACTTAGACTGAAGTCCACAAACCAGCACCATTTATGTTACCCGGGGGGCTTGTAAGAAATGCAGGATCTCAGGCTTCACTTAAGACCAACTGACAGAATAAGAATCTGCATTTTAACCTGACCCCTGCATGAGTCTTAAGCTACTTTAAGTTTGAGAAGCACTGACCTAAGAAACATCAGATTCCTTTTTAACATAATTTTAAAAAATCCATCAAATTTAGGGATAACATTTATCATTATTCATGGCTGCCGTTAAGCCAGTAGCATACAGTGGTTTTCTTTCGAGCTTTATTGTCTTCTGTGGAAAGGCACAGTCTGATAATGCATTCAGGACACACACACAGTGGCAGGCACTGGCTGACCTGGCTGTGATGCTGTGGTCCCCTTCTCTATAACCAGCAGTATCTGAAGTACATGTCCCCTTTGCTGACAGTCTGTGCTTTTCAAAATATCTGCGTGGGATTCTGATTTTCTCTCCATATAGTTCGGGGTATAACTTGAGGCTTCTCTCTGACATAATTTGGTTTTGATGTTGTTAATACTTATAATTATTTTTTCATCTCTACAGAAGAAACATGTCCATATTTTTAGACTGTGTAATATTTCATTCATTGAGACAACATTTGGGTGCCTCCTATACACGTGGCCTCATGCTAAATCCATGCAATCGAAATATGTGGTCCAGACGTTTATGGGGATTATAGCCTAACAGGGCAAACAGATGAACAATTCAGAACTTAGAGTGCAGTGTGATAAGACACATCATGGGGAATTCCTGGGTATTAAGTGGATCACATAGAAAGGATTTGGGACTCCTGGAAAGGCTCCTGGAAAGAATCTTTTAAGCTGGGAAATCTACTTATTTCATATCTTGAAAAAATTTTTCTGTAATTAACGCTGTGAGATAGTTGTATAGCTTAGTTCACTTTATTTGTTGAATGAAAATTTCTGAGAGTGGAATTACACAAGCAAAGATCTGAGTCTCTACAATTTCTAGCATATGTTACAGATGGCATTGCAGAAAGGCAGTACCAAGTTATGTGTCCAGGAATAGCAGTCAAGCAGAGTGTCCCCTTCAGTGCACACTTGCTGGCCATGATGGTCTGCAGTTCTTGATGGAAATACTCCTGGATTGTAACTACTCCCCTGCTCCCCTCCCATTTTTGATCTTTGCTTTACTCCTGTTAGTACCTATAATAATCTAAGTCGGGAAGGTTGTTCAAGACTTGAACATGAGCATAAGAAATTACCTGAAGACCCTTCGGTGGAATGCTAGGCTTGGCTAATGGACCTTCCAGTGGCTGTATTTGGGGTGTATACCTTTCACTTTCTTTTGTCGAGGTTGTTTAGGGTAGAACTTGTGATTGATAGTTCTGCAAATGATTCTTATCCGTAAAAAGGTTTTTATCCAGTAGCGATACAATTGATTGAGGCTCCGAAGAAATGACCCTCAATATTTTATTGCACTGTAGCAAAGATTTGTAAATTTTCTTTCTGTTCATGGCACTCTTACTATATCTGTCATTTTTTCATAGTGTCACTAGGCCAAAAGGAATACCTATATGTTCCTTTTATTAAGTAGTTAGGTCCAAACAACTAAAATTGTGCACTGTTCTGGTTAGTTCACCCAGCCACCCTGAGTGCCAAGGCACTCATTTTGTAAATCCTTCTTACAATGGAATCACCATTTTTGCATCTATTAGCAAATTCATTTTAGTAATCAGACACAGAATCCTGTGTCTTTGTTCAAATTTGAGCTCATTAATTAATGAGTTGAATAATATCTTTGGCATTTGTTCATTTTATATTTGCACGAAAGTCATATTTTTAAACTTTCGGAAAACTACACTTTAGCACCAATTAATTTCTATTTCAAGATTTAAAAGGTGAATAAGTAGATCATTTAAAATTTCTCTGAACTCAGTTTCCTTACCTGTAAATGATTCATCACAAGCTGTGAGCATTAAAAGTAAAAATGCATCTAGAGAAACCAGCATAGAGCCTCGAAGGAGAAAGGGCAAAGTGGGCAGGACACAGGTACCTCCCCGGCATGGTGCAAGGTGCAGTTGGTACATAGTGTTTGTTGGCGGAAGACATACAAGCAGAGACGTAGCAGAGTGCATGTGAGTCCCCAGACTTGCGTCCTGCCCACGCGTGCTTAGGCTGGGCACATCTGGACTGGCGTGTGCCTTGGAAACGACTGCAAGAGCAGACTTTCACCCTGTAGTGTTCCACATCTTTGCTGGAACTTCTAGGTGCCTCTGTCCTAGTAGGAACTTCTGGTTTGTGGAAGTGGGAACCTTTGTTCCTTGGCAGCTCACCTGAGCCTGTTCTTTGATTATCTCTGATCAGCTGAGCTAGCTCCCTGAAAAGATCCAGATCTCGGGGAAGGGAGGAGAAGGAATGAACCTCCAGGGCCATCTGCGTTTGTATTTGTGTTTCCTCCCTTGTTTTCTAAGAAGATGAAGTGGATGTTGGGGTCAATAACTTTACTTCTAGGCAACAGTTATATAATTGTATGCCTTTTAATTTTTGTATGCTTGATCTCCATGTGCTAAATATTACCTTTTAACTATAGAAGTGACAACTGTTTTCCTAACCAGTCAATTCTGAAAGTGGTTCCCCCCCCCAAATTTAAAATGTTTGAATTGATACATTTTAAATTTTATAAAACTTAAAATAAATTTTAATTCTGAAATTTGCAAATAGGATAGGATGCATTTGGGGCTGATGAGGTATCTGAAGAATGGCAGGTAAAAGAAGCTGATAGATTTGTGATAGAGTTGAAAGGCTAGGAACATTGACAGGAGTGTCAAGAGTAGGACAAGACTGGGGGAAAATGAGATGATGGGGATTTGCAGGTGTCTGGTGCCTGAGGCTTTTAGGTAATTTTCAAAACCAGATTAGTTGTGAAAGTTCTGATTGGAGCCTTCTGGAAACTTTATTCAGCTTTTGTTCAAAACCATATAATAGTTTAATTTCTACTATCTCTTTTTTTTAAATTGATGTACAGTTGATTTACAATATTGTGTTAGTTTCCAGTGTACAACAAAGTGATTCAGTTATGCATATATATATATACACATATATATTCTTTTCCATTATAGTTTATTACAAGATAATGAATATAATTCCCTGTACTATACAGGAGAACCTTACTGTTTATTTTATGTATAGTGGTTTGTATATGTTAATCCCAAACTCCTAATTTATTCCTTCCCCCTACCCTTCCCCTCTGGTAACCATAAGTTTGTTTTCTGTGTCTGTGAATCTGTTTCTGTTTTGTAAATGAATTCATCTGTATCATATTTTAGATTCCACATATAAGTGATATATGATACTTGGTTTCTATCTTACTTAATAAGATAATCTCTAGGTCCATCCATGTTGTTGCACATGGCATCATTTCATTCTTTTTTATAGCTGAGTAGTATTCCATTGTGTATATATTCCGCAGCTTTATCCATTCATCTGCTGATGGACATTTAGGTTGCTTCCGTGTGTTGGCTATTCTAAACAGTGCTGCTATGAACATTGGGTGCATGTATCTTTTCAAATTAAAATTTTCTCCAGATATGTATACTTTTTCTCCAGATACATATTTCTCTTTCTTGATTCAGATTACCATTAGCATAGGAACAGTTTGTTTTTCAAAGTTCTCTATTGCCTATAATCAGCTCACCTGCATTAGTGTTACCTGTTTCAGTGGATCTGTTGGGATGTGCCTACAATAATTTCTGTTGATTAAAAAAATCTCACGTGAAGGGAACATGTGTGCATGCTAGCTCATGCTCATGCCTCCATAGAAGCTAATGATTAAGCTGACGTGTGTGCTGGACTTTGATACTAGGTAACTGGAAGGATTATGCCTACTGTAGTATCGGATACTTGAAATCGATCATAAATTCACCCTTTCTATCACTGTTAGGAGTGAGTTATTGTTTCCACTTGCCGGGTGAGAACAAGACTTGAGATAAAGTCTGACATTATTACACTTTTGTCCTTCAACTGTTTTTCGAAGTGCAAATGGCTTATGTTTAGTCAATCTTCCTGTTGTGAAGTTGAATCATTTTTTATGGCATCTGGGAGCTGGAGTTGCTGCTGCCACTGTTGACAGACACAGAAGAACTACTTAGTTGGGAAAAGAACCTTTGAAAGATGGTTGAGTTCTGCCAGGAATTTTCTGCTCTCTTGTACCACCATGGCTCACACGACTTGAGCCATGTGTGAGCCGCATAGCCGTCCTTCATGTTTATCTTTTTGTGTCTGCGTGGTAGCAGTTTGTGCTTGCATTATCAGCACAGATGATGGCTGATGATTATCAGTATTTGCTGAGTGCTTACTGAAGTGAAGAGCCCTTCCTAGAGGTTTTTTTTAAAATTTTTTTTTGTGGGGGTGGTGGTGATTAGATTGGTTTATTTATTTTTTTAATGGAGATACTGGGGCTTGAGCCCAGGACCCCGTTCTACCACTGATCTATACCCTCCCCCTATTCCTAGAGTTTTACATGAACACGTTGTTTATTCTCATAACCACTCTTAAGAGAAGTATTGTTACTCCCATTTTAGAGATGAAAATACTGAGGTGCAGAGAGGTTGCTGTTGTGCTCAAGGTCTCATATCTCATAAGTGGCAAAGTCATGGTTTAGACCTAAGCATTCTGGCCACAGAGCCTGACACAGAAGCAGTGTGCGATGCTGATTCTGTGTGTGTACCTGCAGGGTGCCTGATGTAGCCTTATTCCTCTCCTTTGAAGGCATTCCCAACCCCTGTATCTCCTCTCTGGGACCACTTCAGACTTGCTCTCATCCTGGTCAGTGAGACCATGCCGCCTTTAGCTGGGAAACAGTTGTATCAGTTAGAAACGGATTTGATAATAAATAACAGAAAATCTCATCTCACAGTAGGTTAAACAATTAAGGGTTTATTTTTCTTAAGTGCTAAGAGGTCTGCACGTAGGTGGCTGAGAGCAGTTGCAGCTGCTGAATCCTGTTGATAGGGACACAGACCTGTTCTCTGGGTTCTCCCATCCTTCCTGTGTTGGCTGTTGGCTTCATGCTTGTTTCATTCCAAGCAGAAAGTAAAGGATGCAGGGATTTAAAAAGGGGGGCAGCCAGCATCATTCATCTTTTTGTATCAGGAAAGAAAAAGGTTTTCCAGAAGTCTCACAAAGTTGACTTTTATGTCTCACTGCTCAGAACTAGGTCACATTACCATTTCTGGAGCCCGGTCACATGGAGTCATGTGATGACGGCTTGACTAGTCACAGCGTATCGCACAGGACTGCGGTAGAGACATACTGTCACCTACATGGATTGCAGTTGTGTTGACAGAGAGGACAGCGGGTTGGATGGGGGTGGGTCCTGGGGAGACAGCCGACAAAGCTGACCGCGGGGATGGCTTCCTGCCCAGCAGGGAGGAGGCCCCGTCATTGCAGTCTTGGTCAGGATCCCGGCGCTCTAGTCCTGGTAAGAGTTTCCTGGATATACTTGTCTTTTTTTTTTTATTTATTTTTTTAATCTCAAATGAAGCAGCTCATGCCCTGCTTTTTCTCCAAGGCCTTTTTCTAATATTCCCAGGAGTCTCCTTTCTTTGGATCTGGAAGTTTGCCCTGTGTGTTGCTTCCCACCCTTTCCAAAGCGTCTCAAGTGAGAGAGTCCTGCAGACTTCCAGTCTGGTGACCGAGGCCTTGTGGCTTCTTGACAAGTTTCTCTGATGCTCTCTTTTGTCCCAAACTATAATCTGCTTAAAAAGATTTTTAGAATTCCCCTGCCTGAGCTGCTTGGTCAGGATACTGTGCTGGATTGAACCTTCCTAATTCAGTAGTTCTGTTCATTGTGTCCCTAATCATTGGTGAGGCCCTACTTGAGGATAGTTAGGGGGTCTGATTATGTGGCAAGCACATAAAATGACAGTAGCATGCTACCAATGCTTTGTCGATAGTAGGTACATAGATACTTGATCAGTGCTTAGGGAACCTGAGAGCAAAGAGGTTGAGAAATCCACGAGGTTTTTTTTCCCCTAGGAGCTGAGATCTTGAATTACATAAATGCTTAGTGTTACCAGTTTAAGCAAATAAAAAAGAGTTAGCAAACATTGTATGGGACATGGTGACACAAAAAGTAAATTTTTATTTATCTCAAATTCAAATTTAAATGGGTGTCCAGGCATTGACATTAAAAATTATTTGGCAACCCTACAGTGTATTGACTTACCAAGGCAGTGATATGTCGTAAATACCTAGAATGCAGTTGGAGTGGGGTCAGACATAATTTTAGCTTTGATCCTCACATTTATTGTTTTTTTTTTTTTTTGGTTTCCTTTGATATTTCTGAGTTTGCTATTTATGTCTAAGAGGAAGGATTGTCTAGTTCTGAAATTTAGGAGAGACAAGGGACTTGAGATCAAAGAAGTAGATCAAGGATCATGAGGCAGAACCACTTACTGAACGGTGCTGTAATTGGTCAGCGTACTTGTCTGAGTTCTTCAAGGGCAAGGACATGCCCTCTTACTCATTTTTGTATCTCCTGTGCTTAGTGTTCTACTCCATATACTTGGAGAATAAAGAATAAGGTCGGTGCTCATTTAAGTTGACTTGCCAGGATGCTCAGCTCCAAATCCCTGCCTTGCAGGCACCATGATTTCTTTTCCTCTCCTTGCGTGGTGTCAGAACCCTAAAGAACAGGCACAGAATCACGCCCAGCCTCTGCTTGACTTCCTCCGCTTCTGGTCTTGCCCCTGAGTGTTAGCAGCACCTGCTCGTGCGATTGTGAGTCTGATGGAACCTCCCGTGCAGTTTGTCTGCAGTAGTTACTATTGAAGTTGTTTCCATGGTGATTTTCCATTTCTCTCTCTCCTTTTACTTTTATTAATTGGAATTCTTTTGTAAATAAGAGCTGTTTCTTCTCTATTTATATCAGTAGGAGCTCACAGATATTTTCTTAAATGGATTATAGTCCAACACAGTTGTTTATTTTGTTTCCCAAATTGTTCTAGCTTTGACTGGTGATAAATCAGACTGGCTTCTGGGCCCTCGTGACATATTCCCATCCTTCTGAGCATTCTTAATTTCTGGCATTGCAGGTGTTCTGGGCTCATCTCGGTGCCTTTTACACTGGAGAGTGCTATTTAGAAGCCAAGATCTCAGGGCTACCTGTGCTCATTGTTGCTTTTCTGTCAGTTGCATCAAGGCCCTCTCAGTAGATGGAGCCAGGCAAGTATGTATTCTAACTCTTGCGTGCACACAGAGCTGTATTTATTTCTGTACCTATCTATCTGTGTGTATATTAAAATGCTGTGAATTCATACTGATGTCTCAGATTACCACCCAGCGTCGCAGTGTTCATCCTAGCCTTTCCACCTTATTTGCAATTTCTCCAACAATGAGAAATCTGATTCTCATTATCTACAGTATGTTTACTTATTTGTTGAAACCTAGTATACATATAACGTGCTTTGAGACTTGGTAGCATACAACCCTGTGAGAAACAAATTTACTAACTAGAGTACACAATTTGTTTATAGTTCTTGTTGTCTTCAGCCTTACTGTATCCAGTCAAAATACTGTTTTCCAAGGTTACTTTTAATGCACTGTTATTCTGCAAATTAAATAGTTGTTATAATTGTATCAGAATTAGGAGTCAATGGAGAAAAATAGGAAAAATAGGTAGTAAATACAGGAATTAGGGCCATTCTTAAGAAAAGTATATGTGTTTAAATGTGTTTCTCAGAATTCGGGACTTTTTGACTTCTGGATCAGTTGCACAGAGGCATTTTAGATGATTTTGATTCAATTTGCAGTTTGCTAGAGAGGTGATGTAATACAAAAATACAGTATTTAAATTTCTTTATGTGTGTGTTTTATTGATATGTTACCAAAACTTAAAAATATGTAAGAATTTAAAAGGTCTCCTTTGGCTGTGCGTGTAAAAGCTAGGTTACAGTGCATATGAGAATGACACGTTGCGTATTTTCAGCCAGGTCCCTTTCACCCATTGTTGTAAAATAATGAGTAACCTTTTTCTTAAAGGTAGTTTTACTAGAATACTGTAGTATTTTTGCAGAACGTAAGCAGTGTGATACATTAAATCTCTCTTACAGTGGCCAAATTATTGTTCTGTTGCTTTTCTAAAAGGGGCTGAGTTTGAGAAAGATTGGGAAAGATTGTCTACTGGTTACATAGGGATAGCCAAATTAAAGAAATGGAGGCTGAGAGAGAATCCTGGAGCCTAAGATTTCTTACCTTTAGTGGAACATCTAATTTGGGTAGTATATGGTAGTGGCTGAAACCAAGTGAATGAACCAAGATTCTGATTGAATAGAGGTAAATTAGAAATGATTTAGTAAAGAGAAGTTTAAGATAGGACTTTGGACTAAATCAAACATCTGAACTGGAAAGCCATTGTAAAAAGAGAGATAGTGATTTCACATTTAAAAGAGTTTAAAAAACAATAGTTATATTTGCTCTGACTGACACATTTATGTGAGTCATCACTTACAGAAAAATATCTGTGTGCACAGTCACTTCAAAGAAATAACTCCATTAGATGGCATCTGGGTAAATGCCATGTAAATAGCCAGCGTAATTCAGTGTATGTTACAGTTTATAACATGTTACATAAATGTCCTATTAGAGAAAACATGTGCTGTCCCGGTATAATGAAAATGTAAATATATTCATTACTATGTGTTAGGACTTTGTGTACCAAAAACAGTCAGGCTTTAATGTATTTAGTTTAATAATCTTTGGAGGATTTGCTAGTTAACAAAATTCAGTGGGTCCTGTAAGGATTAATTATTGGTTTGAGTGCATCAAAGTTATGTCTATTAAAGAGTTCACTTAAATATATAGAATACAAAACAGGATCTCAGGAAAGCAATAAAAATGATTTCTTTGGCTTAATGATGTGACTCAGAATTAGAACTGCACATGCCACCTGCATCTTAATACATTACAGTGAGCAATATTATTAAAACAAAATGATTTATTATAGTTTGTTCTGGCCTGCTCTCCTTTCTTTTCCTCTGAGCCTTTAATTAAAAAAATTTTTTCCCCTCTTTTTTCTTTCAAGTCTCCTTCCAACCTGCTCTTGATCTTTAAAGGAGTTTGGGGAATAAATCAAGGAAGCGAAGGAGTCCTCAAAACAGACTTTGGAAGTGGACTGCAGATACTTAAGTCTTACACATTCTCCAGATCACCTGTGACATCCATTGTCCCTTTGTCTAAACAGCCGTCTCCTCTATCTCAGCCCTGTCTCATCCCAGAGTCTTTCATGCATAGAGAGGTTTGTTTTTTTATGTAGAATTCTGTTAGTAAATTACTTATTCCAATATGTTCACTCTATTTTTGACAAAACTAAGCAGTATTTGAAAGCATAGAAACACAATCCAAAACAAATTACTGCAAAGTCATGAATGCAGGATTGCTTGGTAATTATGTGCTAAATGGTTTATCTTGCCTTCGAATTACATGAGTGAAGGCCATGGGTTGTGAACACTTTAAGCATTTTATAAGTTACTGGATGTAGTTATGTGATTTTTGGCCTTTGTGCATAGTTGAGGATAAGATATTTGGCTTGGTTTAACAAAAAGTTAACGGTGAACAGTTGATCCCGAGAGAGTGTCAGATTAACCTTTGTGAAATAAATATATTATTGTGCATCTGATTAGCTCTAATGAACAATAACTTTAAATTTGTGTAAATATCTGTACCTAAAGGATATTTTTTGTTGGTAGTTTTAAGCTCAGAATATAGTTTTTCATGGAAGTGAAATGGCAGTGTTGGTTAAGGTCTTAGACTAGCCCATAAAAACTCATTTAATGTATAATGAAGCAGCATTGTAATACTCCTGGTAATCAGATACTGTTCCAAGTGGTCAGGACTCTGGAGGTGGCAGTGGGGGCAGGGCGGATGACAGTGGTGGAAACACCCCTGGCTGGGAAGTACAGCCCTGAAAGTGGTGGCTTGTACACATGTGGGCCCCAAATCCTCTTGGCATGTTAATATCGCTCGTGTTGTGTTCCAACTCATTTTCCTTCTTGGGGCCTCATTTTTTTGCTATTAAAGTTCTTCTTGCTCAATAAATCATAGGCTGCATTATACTATTTTAGTTTTTTTCCCCTCTCCCAGTCATTGTGCATGAGGAATTGTAACTTTGAATTGTGAGAGCTAATTATAATGTGAAACTGGAATCGGAAAGTTCTTGAAGACGCTTGGAAGATATTGACAGCTTTTTCTTTGAAAATTACTTTAATTTCTTTTATCTTTGTTCAGGATCTTGACTTTAGCTTTTAAAATAAGAACTAATTTTTCCAAAGAGCTATTCTTTCCCATAATGTCAGAATCCTGCATAGTGATAGCAGGCAAAATTTTCATTGAAGGTTGAAAAGTAATTCGTCTCCATTTTTAATGGCAACACTGTCAAACTAGTGGTAGAATGATGCAAATAATCCTTGTGGGCTGTAACTGTTATGATCCTACACACGTAATTGCAGGTGCGTTCAGTCGTTATGCAAGCTTGAAATTGGGAGCTGATCTGATAATTTGCACATGCCAAGATTTTAAAGTTTATTATATTTTTATTGCAAGTCCCCAGGTAAAGTTTCTAAGGGATGACAGAAGAAGCTGGATTACTCCAAAATTAAAGGTCTCTGGCAAGATTCTGCTCTCCAAAAGAATGGTGGAATGGAGTTTCTTCTGAAGTTGTAACCTTCAAATTCCCTTTTCCTTCTGTCCCTAAACATTCCTCTGTTTAAGGCTAATTTGACAGAGCTGCGGTTAACCGATGAGACTGTTGCTTGAGGGAGAAATAATGATCTTGAGGTGTGAATACTGTAAAGGTAGCTCTGGTTCCGTTTACCCGTGGTCAGATAGCTGCATGTCTGTTCTGGTTAATTCTGACGATAGTTCTGGGGTAGGCTCTGGGTGGTATAATGTAGGCTTCAGAAGGAAAGGGTCGTCTGAATTCAGACTTGGCCTTTGTTTCCTCTCGATTCTGCCCGGCACGTTTTTATCCTTGGAGGAAGGATACTCCTCTGTTGGGACTCTCCACTTTGACAAGTCTCTTGACCATTCTTTAGATGTTCAATAATTGTTCTTATGGCCTCTTCTTGGGAGAAATCGTGTTGCACTGGGTGGGTGGTTGGATTAGATGTTCGCTTTCAGCACAGGAGCCTGTGGTCCTGGCCCGCCTCTTCAGGGTGCTTGCTTGTTTCTGGTCCCAGGTAGCTCCTGGGGATTCTGGAGAGCTTAACTGTGGGTGATGAAGCAATCAGATTTGTTTCCTCTGATGAACGGGCAGTAGGAGCAAGTGTGATCAGGTATCTTATAGAGAAGGGGTGCTAACTAAGGAATTCAGACTTGAATTCGGTCAGGCTTCTGCTCTGAATAGTAGGAAGTAGCTAACATGTTGAAGGAAGTATTTTTTAGTGAAAATAAAGTGGGCTTTTCATTTAATGTAATTACAGATAGAGAAGACTATCAGGGCATTTATCACTGAAACTTTTTGAGTTAAGCCTCACAAAGAACAGTAAGAAATGTGAAAAGTGACAACTTCTTTGCAGTATAATACTAAAACAGTGCCATCACAGTCTCTGAAATTGAATGCAGAGATAAATTATCAAAGGAAAAGACTTAATAGAAGTAGGACGTAGGGCAGGAGTTTTCAGTAACTTCGGGATTCAAAATAAAGTCTTTTATAATATGAAACTTGAGGATAGTATACAGGCAAAAGTAAGTACATTTCCTTTGCTACTGCAGGGTGCATATTTGCTATGAAAATAATTTTTATTTGGACTTCCAGTGATAGTTATATATATTTGTGTGGAACTCATTTTAAATTTAGTTACACACTTAACTAAAGGCACACAGAAATGAAACTTAAATTGCAGGGGGAATAAATTATTTTAATAGAATGTCATAACCATAAGAGGAGATACTAGCTTACCATTTTTCTTTTATAGTCAGAGTTTTCATTACTATAAAATTTCACTTTAGAAAGAACCTTGCATAAATGTAATTGCTTGTTTATTAACAAACAGCTCCAGAAGCATGAACTCACTCCACTTGTTGAGGAAATAGAATCCATGAATTTATCCGTGTTTTGAATTTGATGGTATTAAATTGGGATTACTGACATTTGGTGTCTAAAGATATATATGTTTTGGGGATTTCTTTAGAAATATCTTCCTTTAAGTTAAAATGGAATAATCTTATTCTTTGTTTTTAAATTCTGAAATAATCTTATTCTTGAAAAATGAATCTTTCATAGTAATTTAGGGAAAAAAGGACATTAGAGAATGGAGCTTTTATGTTGCATTCAATTATGTTAAAATTTGCATAATGTTGATTGGTATAGGTTGGAGATAAAAATGTAAATTGGATTTTGCAATTTAAGGGGAACAGAATACATGACCCCAAAATATGGCACTTTGGCATGTAGATTATTTTGAGCTGAAGGCAGTCAAGACCCAGAATTCTCAACAGAAAACTACCCACCCTTAACTACCTTAAAGAATTTAGGTAGAGGTTCTGGCTCAGAGAGAGAGCTGTTACCGGAAATAACTTTATCTGAATGACCTATCTGTATAGCAGGACAAACATCTAATTACCAAACATCTGTTCTTATTGTCCTGTGAATTGCCCTCCTCCCCTTTGAAGCCCCAGGCCCCTATCCCATTCAGGATGGCATATAAAAGCCTCAACTTCCTACTTGCCCTTGGATCTCATACTCTTACGGGATTCCATACATATGTAATTAAATTTGTTTTTCCCCTATTAATCTGTGTTCTGTCAATTTAATTAATAGACCAGCCAAGAGAACCTAGAAGGGTAGAGGAAAAAATTTTCCTCCCCAACACAATCAAAAAGATTGGTACAACTATGTGTTTTTTCCCTCTTTACTTAGATATATATATTATGCCCTGTAAAAATGTGGACAATGAAAAATATATTTGCTTAAGAAAACTTAAAATTAAGGGAGAGTAGCATTTTTTTTTTTAAAGTTCTGTATTGTTTAGTGTTTTTATAAGGAATGTCATAAAATTAAGCCACCACTCGGTATCTGTGAGGAAATGGTTAACAGGACTTCGTATGGATACTAAAATCAGTGCGTGCTCAAGTCCCTTATATAAAATGGTGTAGTATTTGCATCTAACCCATGTACATCCTCCTGTATACTTTAAGTCATCTCTATAGATTACATATAATGTCTAATTCAATGTGAATTTTATGTAAATAGTTGTAAATACAATGTAAATACGATGTAAATAGTTGTCGGTTCATTGCAAGTTCAAGTTTTGCTTTCTGGAACTTGCTGGATTTCCCCCCCACCCCAAATATTTTCCATCTGTGCTTGGCCACATCCACAGATGCAAAACTCACAGATATGGAGAGCCAAGTGTACCCTAGCCAGGCGTATTCTGAAGCGGGAGGATGTTTGTGGACATGTCCACACTAACTGTGAGCAAGGAATTAGATGCCTTTCTTGAATGATACAAGGTGATGAAGTTAAGGTGTATAGTTGCAGGTAGCTTTAGTCCTGGCAACAGGAAATGAGCTGTTTCTGAAAACAGCATGAAGTATAATTCAGAGCAGCTGTCTGCTTTATCAGCAAGAACAAACTGCCCCTATTTTAAATATACCAATTACTTTAGGTACCCATTAAGGACCTGCTCAGCCAACTAATGTTTGCTCCAAACTAGAGAAAGTTTGCCTTTCTTTTTACAATCTCTTACATTTCTTTTAAGTGCCCTTTAATTTTTGAATTCATATCCACTATTAATTTTTTTTTTTAATTTGATTTCTAATAACCAGAAAAGTATTTAGCCGGCCAACTTTCACACATCGAGTGCACCATGCAGGCAGCACCTGAGTCATCCGGTTGTTTCTATAGCGTAGCTGGGGAGACCACCTATGCAACGTTCAGCGAAGATTAGATCCCTCGCTGACTTTTTAGTATTTCTACACCAGGCTAATGTATTTACCAAAACATTAAAAATTACTGAATTTTCTGAAGGTACCTGGTAAAAATGTTCCATTTCAAGGAATCTTCGTGTAGCCTTAAAAGAAAACATTAATGGATATCTTTTCTAGTGATACTAGAATGCTGATCAAACGTCTGTTTCTGATTCTTCCCATGCTCCATGTAGTATTCAGTCTGAACAAGCACTTTTTTTTTTTTTAAACTCTTAATTTGTGCCAGGTACTGTGCTGCTCTTGAGGGTTACAAGAATGAGCAGGCATCCAGGCCTTTCTGACCCAGGGTAGGGAAGTAAAGTAACAAGTCAAAAAAAAAAAAAAAAATTGAAAATTGCTGTAAGAGTTTCGTCCTGGACTATTTGGCAGATGGATGGGATGGAAGCACCGTTCTCAGCCCCAAAGCAGAACTGGTGCCGGCATTAAGGTCATGCTAGCCTGTAGTTGCGACTGTAAATACAACTATTTTTGATAATATTTTGTTGTTCTAAGATTTTCAGACTTTGAGTCTTAGCTTGAATGTTTTTGAAAGATTGAGCTCTTATTTGAAGGTCTGATTAATCTATAGAAAACCCTTTGATCTGACTGTCCTCCTGTCCTCTCTTTTTCTGCATAGACGCATGCCTGTCTGCTTTATTTCAACAGCAGAGAGATCAGGGCTGTTTAGAAGAGCTAGCGAGATAAAGATGAGACTGTATTACAATGGGAACTCCACAGGGTCTCTGCCAGGATCACCCTTCACCACCCGCTTTAGTCATGGGTGGATACAAAACGCAGCAGCTGGTGTGGAACCCTGACTGTGGGCCGGGTGCTGTGCTGTGTACCAGAGAACAAGGTAAGGCATAGTCCCAGCTTTCAGCATTGTTGGTCGTAGTGGGCACCTGAAATAGAATAATCGTAGTGTTGCTGTCACAATGCAGTTGGCATTATGCTGTCCACCAGAAACTCACACAATGTGGTAAATCAACTGTCCTTCATTAAAAAAAATAAAAGATAAAACAGGAAAAAGAAAAAAACATGAAATGGCATGCTAATTAAATGGCTTGTATCTTGGACACTGGTCATTAATCTGTGTTTTTCATGTTGAGAGGACAGTTGCTGTGTAACTGCGAAGTTTACCTGTTTGAGTTAATGGGGAGAGTACCATGCCTGACGGTGTCAGGAGGGTTGAGTTTACGTTAAAGGGGATGATCGGCTTGTTCCTGATTAGGAACTAATGGTGGGAACAAGCCTATGTTGAAGGTTTTTCTTTTTGGCCACAGTGTGTGTGTGTATGTGTGTTGTTTTGTTTTTGTTTTTTAAGACTGATAACCAAACTGTTTATAAGCAGGCAAGCTAAAATTGTTCCCTTGGCCTTGGTTAAAGCAATTGCCTGACCAGAGTTGCCAGAGTTCACTCAGCGGTTAAACACTAAATGTCTGCTCTGCACCAGGCCTGGGAGGCGCACTGGTCCTTCTAGCGTTTCTGTTCAGCTGGAGGAAACTAAGCAATTACAATATAGAAATACAGTAATAGGTTTGAAGGTGGGGAATGTGGTGGGGGAAAAAAAGGAGTCCGATTGGAAGTATGTGTGACTGGGAGACAGGGTGGGGCAGAGTTAGGAGGGGGTCTAGTGCACAAGGCTGCCTTCATGTCTCACACTAGTCCAAGTTTGGGGGTCCTCAGCACCCAGTGCTTCAGGAGCTCGCTAGAAGCCCACACAGAACTCATGAAAGCTCTGTGCTCATCGTTTATTGCAGGGAAAAGATCCAGATTAAAAGCAGCAGCCACGGGAAGTGGTGCACAGGGCAGAGCCCAGAAAGTTCCAAAGGCAGAGTGTCCAGTAGTCCTCCCCCTGTGAACAGCACTCTTGGCATTGATGTGTGATGTTTTTGGCAGCCACGTATGACAGTAGACAGAGTACTGTCACCAGGGAAGCTTACCCAAGGCTTGGTGTGCAGAGTTTTTGTTGGGACTGTCCTGTAGACATGGTTGTCTGACCAGGTGGTGTATCTCAGTCTCTTGCCCCACCGAGGGGTCAAGCTGACCCACAGCCCCACCCCAAATCACACTGTTACACTCTCCCACCTGACCCAGGGTCCCCAGGCAAACAGATGCTCTTATCAGGCTATGTAACCCCAGGGCTTGGTGATGACCTCCCAGAAGCTGAGGGCAAGGGACCCCCCTTCTGGCAGGTTAAATTCCTTCACACACAGGTGGCTCTGTTAGGCCACGGGAGCAACTTGAAGGAAGTGAGGGACTAAGCTGGGAAGACATCTGTGGAAACAGTGTTACAGGCAGAGAAACAGCCAGTGAAAGACCCCGGTGGCAGGAGTTAGGCTGTTCAGAGAGCAGCAGGGCAGGGAGGGCCCGGTGTGGCCCGGGCAGGACAGGAAGGAGCTGTGATAGTTGCAGTGGGAGGCACCGGGCCCGGGGGGATTTGGGTTTTTCTGAGTGGAACAGGGGGATGTGAGCAGAAGAGTGAACTGGTCTGATTCAGCCCCAGAGTCACAAACCAGAAGTGCTTTGTTGCTAGTGGATTTGGGAGATGAGGGTGGACGTGGGGAGCCAGGAAGCAGGATGCTGCGGCCGTCTGGACGGGAGAGGATGGCAGGATGGGTCAGCTAGGAGCAGTGACGGTGGGGCGAGGCTGTAGGGTCTGGGTGTGTTTTGAAAGTAGCCGTGGCTAGATTTGCTGACAGATTGATGGGGATGTAAGAGGAAGGGAGAAGTTGAAGGTGACCCTTGAGGTTTCTTTCCTGAACAACTGGAAAGATAGAGTTGCCTTTAAGGAGAAGTTTGGGTGAGATCAGGTTTTTTTGTACCTGTTAAGTTTGAGATGTCCATCATGTATACATACGGAGATACAGCTTTGGAGTCCAACGAAGAGAACGGACTAGGGCTGGGGAGATGCATTTGGGGATCACAGCACGTGGGCAGTAATGAACGCATGCGACTAGAGGAGACCATCGGAGGAGTGAGCGCAGATAGAGGGCGGCCGGGACCAAGGGCTGAGCCCGGCAGCTCTGAACGGGCTCTGGACTGAGCAAAGCAGAGTCGCTGCCGACTGCGACGTGAGCGTTTCCACGGGGGCGTGGTGGAGGTGAAAGCCTGATTGTAGTGGGTTTAAGGAGGGTGGGGTGTTAGGGATTGAGGGGGAAAATGAGAATAGAGTTCTCAAGTTCTTTTGTTTGTTTTTTTGGAGCCATTTCTCTGTAACAGCAGAGAAATTGAGAGGCAGGCTGAGGAATACTTGGGGGGTATGTGTGTGTGTTGTAGAGCATGGAGAGTTAATAGCATTATAGATGCTGATAGGAATGTTCCAGCAGAAGGGCAATAATTATGCAGGAGAGTAGAGGGAAGGACCCCAGAAACGATGGGGTCTGGTGCTGTGATCTGGTACAAGACGGAGTGGGATCTCGGGCCCAGGGGGATGACGAGGTGTTGAGAGCATGAACGGTTATTTACATCCAAAGGTGAGCGGTGTATTTGAGGATGGAGATGCTGGGAGTGAGTGGATGTGTTTGTGTGAATTTGTGCCAGCTTTCTGACTGATTGAGTGTTATCACTGAAGAAGGCCGTAAGGTTACAAGATGTGAGTGAGAATGGGGAGGGTGGTTTGAGCACAGAGAGGTGCTATGTTCTAAAAGGGTATCAGAGAGAGTGCAGACCTTGTGTGGACCTGTGTCCTGCTCAGTTCACATTTGGTCATTTCCTCTGTCCCTGAGAAGCACATCAGAGACTTCTAGAGGTGTTTTTTTTTTTTTAATTTGGTTTGAGATTGTTACTTCAGTCACTCTCCAAGTCATTTAATCTCCATGTATAATTCAGATGTATTTAAATTGCCCCCGAGCTCTCTAACTTTGCTGTTATAAAAGTTGGGGAAAAAAAGGTTTTCCATCAGTATCTTCCCAAATATTCAGTCCCGAAACGTACAGAGTGTATATAGTGCTCTGCTTAACAGTGGGAAAACGCTGGGGCCAGATGCCCCGCTGCTCCTTGTATGATTTTGGCCACAGGAGCTAACCACTTGAGCTTTTTCGTCTTAAAAACAGTAAATGTGCAGAGTACTTACACATCGCGCCGGGTGAGTGTAAACAAAACACTCAGAACTGTAAAGGCTCAGTGAATGCCGGCTATAAGCAGCGATGATCCACACCTGTCCTCTTCCCTACTGCAGCAGAATGAGCTTGTAAAACCTTCCCAGGTGGAAGTAGGTGGGCTCTTTCAGGTCAGATTTCTTCCTGTCAGTCCCTCCAGCTTCTCTGCAGCATGTGGTAAGGTTGGACCACACCCAGCCTGCTGTGATAGCATCTTTCTTCTGAGTTGCCTGGGCGCCTCTTCCTGATTGTGTGGGAGAGGGCCATGTGACAGACTTCTTGGATGCTTCTTCCTGGGTCTGCAGTCAAATAAGCCAAATTCCAAGAACTGGCTGAACAAAGTAAAACTGAAGCACGAATATGATTCTCTGTATCATGGTTAAAATATCTCATGAACTCTCTTGCTTTGGAGATGAGGCCAAAAAAAAAAAAAAAAGGCTTACTGTCTATAGATTTACCATAAACTGGAAATCTCTTCTAAACTGGTGATTAGTTTTTAAAAACCTCAAAGCATTTATACGTATTCTGAGAAAACATGACATTTCTGGGGGCGTGTTCATTTAGTGTAAAACTTCTTGACTATCTTGGCACTCTAGAAAAATTCACAAGTACCAGAGGATTCAAACTACACAGTGCACAAAATGCTCTGTTTTACTGAGACTAGGAGAGACCTGCTTGTTAAAATGAGACGTTTTTGTAAAACAGTTGGTTGTAATTGAGTTTCAGTGAACCATGGGGCCATAATGTGGGAGCTAATGGAAATCTTTTACGAAAGCGGTGTAGCCGGTGGGACACTGGGCCTGGTTCTAAGCCATTTTTGTTAAAAAGCGTTTATTGATCGCATGCTGAGTGCAGAATCCTGTATTGGGGAGATAGAAAGGAAGCCAAGGCAAGGTTTCTGCCTTTGAAGGATGGAGTAGAGGTGATAGAAAGTTGCAGATTTATGAGAACCAAATTTAGTCTGTCCTCCCCCTTTCAGAATCCATAATAAGACTACTCATATTTAGCTTCTCATTCTCTTGTGATTATGAAATGATGCGATGAGTTGTCAGTGGACAGATAGGATTGGAGAAGAGACTGCATGTCTACATGTAAGTCGTTACAGAATGACTGTGCTTTACCAGTTTAACCAATTGATTGATTTCACAGTAGTTAGCACATAATTGTATTTTCAAGGGCCAGAACATTTAATCACTTTAGGCATTTTATTTTGTGGGGGGATATGTGGCCAGTTCAGGAAATGCTGTTCACCACCAAGCAGGCTTCAATTTTTGAGGTTTTTTTAAACCAATATTTTTATATATCCTATGTTGGTTACATAGAATTTCCTGGACACTGTTCTTCTTAAAATAATATTTAGTTATCTTTTTTTACAACTGCCTTTTAAAGACTATAATTCTATTCTTGACAAGGATCTAAAATTTAAAGTGTTGAATTTTGTGTTTTGTAGTTATTTGTAAGTGAATTTTGTTAGTAAAAGAAAATTGGTGAATACTTGAATCAAGATAATGTATACTTACAAAGTGAATATAATCGCCTGCAAAACTTGCTTTAAAATGGTATCCTGAATATTGTATCATTGTTTAATATGACAAAGTATTAAAATAAGAATTTGGGGGAGTGGCATTTTAGTATTTCATGGAAATGAATAATAAAATAAAATTTTAATTATTATCTGATTTAATGACTATTAGGAATATTGAGTGAAAGTTAAACTGGAGTAGAATAACAGTGATATAGTATTTAACTGCTTCTTGGCTAGACCTACCTCAGCTAGAAAAAAATTAACTCTTAGAAAGGCAGTATCAAGTTTTAGATAAGATTTTGGATTTCGGTGTAAGGTATTTTATATTTTTTTGAGTGTCAAATATATTCTCCTTCATTTGTTTAAATGAGAATAAAGTATTGACTCCCTACTTGTATATTTTTGAGGATGAAAGATGCACTAGTATCGAACTTTTCGCTTGTACACTTTGAGCTCTGGTGGAGGCTGGTGATAAATATTTCAGTTAGCAGACCCGACAAAGCTGTTACATGGAGGTTCACAGTGTTTGGAAGTTCTGGAAGTCCTTCCCATCAGTCAGTCAGTCAGCAGTGGAGTACATACTTTTGGTCCCAAACCCTGGTGGGCATTTGTAAGGGTTACAGAAACTTCACCAATATTTGCATATATTTCTCCAATCTTTTTTTTTTTTTTTTTTTTTTTTTGAGTGATGGTACCAAAGTATATCCTGAAATGAGTAACTTTAACAGGCTAGTTGTAAGGTCTGATAGCATTAGCTATCTTTTGGCTAATATTTTCCTACTTAATATATTTTTCTAATTTTATACTTTGAAACTCTTTGATCCTTAATATTTTGATACCTCTCTTGCAAACAGCGTATAGCTTAGCTGGGTTTTAATTTTATATCCAGTTTGACAATCCAGTCTGTCTTTGGACTAAAGATCTTACTTTGTTTCTTGACTGAGTTTGCTGATAAATTTGTATTCAGGTCTCCAATGTTTGTTTTTAAGTAAGAAAGTTTTTGTGTGACTGTTTCTTTTTTTTTTTTTAAGTTTCTAATTCTGACATAAGCAGAGATTGACAGGAAGTTGCAAAGAAGGTATTCAGGGAGGTCCCCAAGTACCTCTTACCCATTTTACTCTGATGGTAACACTTGCGTTCATATAGTACATGTTAACCCAATAGCAAAGCTAGGAAATGGATAGTACTTTTGTTGGAGCTTATTCAGATTTCCCCAGTTTCACATGCACGCATTTGTGTGTGCACGTGTGTGCGTCTGTCTGCACGGTTTTATCCCTGGTGTACCTTTGTGTAACCACCACCCTGTTCAAGATGCAGACTGTTCCATGAGCACAGCCCTTCCTCGCACCACCCCTGGATGCCTCACATCTCCCAGAGTGACTGGTCTTAGCAGCACTGTGAGTGATCCAGGCTCCCCGCACCCTCCCACACTTCTGATACTGTCGCCTTTTTTTATTCTAGACATTCTGATAGGTGTGTGATGACAACTCACAGTGGCTGTAATTTGCATTTCCCTAACAGCTAATGGTGAATTCAGGTGCTTGTGTGCTGTTCGTCTGTCCTCTGGTGAAATGTCTGTTCCTGTTTTTTACCCATTTTCTAATTGGATTATTTTTGTATTCAATTTTGAGAGTTCTTTCAGTATTTTAGCTACAAGTCCTTTTGAGGGCTTGGTTTTCAAATATTTCTCCCAATTGTAGCTTGTCTTTTCATTCGCTTAACAGTGTCATTCGCAGAGCAAAAGTTTTTAATGTTGACAAGGTCCAATTGACCAGTTCTTCCTGTTCATGTTCTTGATGCTTTTGGTGTCAAGTGGGATTTTTTTTTTTTCTTAAAACCTCCACTATTCTTTTTCCTTTAGGTATTTTGTTATAATTCTTACTTCTTTTTTTTTTATAAGCATGCGCTTCACCACTGGAGCTGTCTCCCCACTTCCTATAATTCTTACTTCATTGTCTTCCTCTTTACTCTGTGAGAAATTATATTCCCGTGTGTGTTTTCTTTTTGTCCTTCTCTTAAAATTTCTAACATGTATCTTTGACTTAAAGTATTAAGTTAATAATTATATTTACCTTTCTCCTAAGCAGATTCTGGGATCTAAGAATACTTGAAATATACTATCCCTTCTTCAGGCTTAGACTGCCATTGGTGGCTATTTCAGTTAACCTTTTTAAAGCCCCCAGTTATACATTGTATAATTGTTGTATAAACAATTGTGAGAGAGTTTGCACATTTGAAAATCCCTTTAATCATTGTGACTCATGATACTTATTTTATTCATTTTGTTGCATACGGAGGTGTGGACCCTTTATATTAGTCCACGGTCATCATCTGGCTTCCAGTGCTCCTGCTGAGAGTCAGCTGTCAGTCTGATTGTCGCTCCTTACTGCAGGGTCTTTCTTTAAAGGAAAAAGAAATTCTGATGAAACCAGTAGGAAAGGAAAGAAAAAAGTCTAATGTTTATCTTGCCATTCCTGTACAAACTACACATCAGGGTAAACAAATAAGGGATATGGGGGTTTCTCCTCACAGAAGTATTCCTGGTAATAAATGAAAGAGTAATGACAGAATTAGAACCTCAACTCCTAATGAGAAGTGGTAGAGTTTAAGAGCAGCAGCAGAATTACAGCTTCAACCCCTGACAAAATAATGGGTGTAGACTGTGATCAGAATGAATGGAAAGATGTTAGTCTGTTCAGGTGCTGTAACAGAATACTACAGGCTTATAAATAACAGAAATTTACTTCTCACGCTTCTGGAGCTGAAAAGTCCAAGATCATGGTGCCAGCATGGTCGCCTGGTGAGGTCCGCCTTCCTGCTTCATTGCCTTCTCACTGTGTCCTCACGTGGTGGAAGGGGTGAGGACACTCTGTCGGGGCTCTTTTATAAGGTCACTCATCCCATTAATGAGGGCCCCACCCTCAAGACCGAATGGCTTCCCAAAGGACCCACCTACTAATACTGTCACCTTTAGGGGAAGCCATCCAAAGGGAAGTGAAATGGAAACACGGATTAAAAGAAACTTTAGAGTTGTATGTGCAGACCTTGTTTGAATTCTCCTTTGAATGAACCACGTATGAAAAGAATTTTTTTCGTACAAGAGGAAATTTGGACTCACAGGGTAATTGATATCAAGCAACCGTGATTGATTCTTGGATGTGATGATGTCATTGTGGTACTATCTTTTAAAGAACTTACCTTTTAGAGATGGGTTCTGAAATATTTACAAGTGAAATAATACAATGTGTAGGACTTAACAAGGTGGTTTTTGTTGCATTTGTGTTGGGAAAATTCTCAAAGGATGTGAACAGCACTTTTTTTTGGAGTATAAAAATCATTACTATCCAGTAGCCCCCTGCTTCAGTTATGAAGTTATCAGTCATGAACGATGACCTGTCTTTAAAGTCATGTAATTCTGAGTCCTGTTCCTGAGTTTTGTTTATAATGAGCTGTTAGAAATTTATGATGAAGATAAGTGGCATTTACTGAGACACATTCCATGGCTACACTCATATGCACGTATTTTGACTTGGTGGTTTATGATGTGAACAAAAGTGTCTTGTGCTTTATGGGATAGTTAATATTGTCTTATGGAAGGAAAGAAAATCAGCTATCATTTTCTGGAGTCTTGTTGACATAGACATATGTTTTCTACCCATAAGCCTGAATATGTATTCTTCTGACATATTTACTATTTCTATAAACCATGGTATTCTTAAGCATTTCAGAAATGTGACTTCTGTGATATTTATCCTCTGCTGATATATTATTTATAGCATAAATTGGGGTTGTAAATTCCGAGAAACTCATATTAAAACATGTACAAATTCCCAAGAGACAATATTTTAGATATCAATCAGTGCTTTTATTAATTCTGAGAATTTTTGGAAATAAGTCTTTTGTCGTCAGTTTTCTAGTGCTCCTCAGCCCTGTATGATTGTACTGTTGTTCATTTCACAGCCAAAAGTAAAATACTGGAAATTTGTAAAGTTCAAATGGTATGATACAGGTACTAAAGTTGAGCACCTCCAAGTACTGATGATGCTTGCGGGGGAAGGGCTGAGCGGAGTGGGGATTCTTTGTTAAGTTTATTAACATTTTCTCAACTTTTTAGGACTTCTATGAATGGTTATATGCAACTGATTCTTGCGCCTAAAACCATGGTCATTTACTTACTTATTTATTTTTTGATGCTGTAAATGTCAAGAACTATGAGCCACCTTCGACTTTACCCTGCTCGCAGGCTGCCAGGTCTGCCGCGCAGGTCCACGTGCGATGGTGAAAGCCCCGAGACCCCGAGGTCAGAGATGAGGACCGTTCATTACTCACAGCAGTAGCCAGAGGGCTGCTTCCCTGGACCTCGCCTCCCAGTGGATGATAAGAGGGTCAGGGACAGCTGTTTATGCTGTGGGTTGAAATACAGAGAGGAACCCAGGGCTTCTGAGTCTCCAGTTTTTTAGAATGGGAAGTAAATGCCGTGGAAAGAGAGATTATCTTTGTCATACTGGACAGTAAGGAAGCCTGCACTTTGCTCCAGAGGCGACACTCTCTCTGTCTTCCAAATTTTCTTGAAAAGATAGTCCAGAGCAAAGCTAATCGACACCTCACTTGGAAGACGTGCAGAATCACGAGAGGCCCGTGGAGTATGACCTCTCGCTGTTATCTGCTTTGTTTCTATCCTGTGTTGGTGTCTGATGAGTTTTCACAAGAATACATCACGCTTGCAGCCATTCTAGACAACCGGATAGACGTGCTCGGACCACATCTGTTCAACTTATCTTACACGGAATTTAACCAGGGGCATTATCAGTCATACTCCAGGGTGGCAGGATGAGGCCAGCGTGAGCTAGACCCCTCCCTGGTGATAGTCCAAGGGTCAGTAAAGATACGATAAAGCCGTATTGGCCAGAGCTGTGAGAGTGGCTTGGATTTTGCCTCCTGAACAAAGACTGTGTCCAGTTTAGCTTCTGCCTGGTTGTGCTGAGACCCAACAGCTGCAGTGTCCAGGGACCACTGGGTTTCAGCTTAGCTGACGGCTGTGTGAGCCAGTGCCTTAGCCTCAGGTGGCAGCCTGGGCAAAGTTCACCCCGGAAGAACCACTACTTCTTTCTCATGAAAAGCTGAGCTGTCCCTGGGACAGGCTCGCTGGTCCTTGAGTGTATACTTTCTGTCCTTAAGGGGAGGTTATTGAGCCCTTCCTGCCTTGACAGTCGTGGAGTTCAAGTTGATCCATCTCTCGGTGGAAAAATCAGGCCAGAGAGTCACAAGGCCCTCGAGGGTCAGTTTCATCAAGAGCCCAGTGGCAAGCTGCTTTTGAAAAGGGATGTACTTGGTGACCATGGCCAGATGATGAGTCCAAAACCCCCAGGCAGGTCTCTGGTTGGAGGCTGCCCCCCTTGCTTGATGCTCTGGTGGGTGAAGTCATCAGGCACAGAGGTGTAGCTCAGAGGTGATTCGAGCTGGGGGCCCAAAGGCTGAGAGCGTGTGCCCCAGCTTGTTAAATAATTTCCAGAAGAGCCTTTTTGAGCTCAGAGGGTGCTGGTTTGTAGATGAGCTAATATTAAGTGCCAGGGAGAAAATCCAAGGGGCCACCTACTGTCTCTGGAACCCAAAGAGTCCAATAAGATATCAAGGCCTCATTTGGTGATGGAGGACCGAAGATCTCCTTGCCTGCCAGAGGGACACAGCGTGGATCTGCCTGCATGATCCCAAGAAATTTAACTGGAGAAGGCTCTTGTGTATGGTGAGGGTGGACAGGCCACCTCTGCAGGCAGAGGTGTGATGGGACTACAGTCAGGACTGGAGAGTGAGGCTGCTGACTTGGCCACTAACAGCATCTCTTCTGTAGTGAAAGCTTGGAATGTCAGAGGCCACTAGATCCTGATTCGCTGCTGGTGGCAATGAGTCCAAGGGGTTTAGTTTCCCCAGGGTCTTGCCTGGAGGCTTTGCACTTGAATGTGAAATGGTCTTGGGCCTCAGAGGCCGGTGGGAGAGAAAAGAAGGTGTTGGTATCAGTCTGTGGAAGGTTCAGTTAGAGTCACATTGGAACAGAGTCGGGAGCAACAGCTTGATTCGGGCAGCGGTGATCTGCTCTCAGTACCTCTCAGATCTTCTGTACCTGCTGCTCTTTCTCACCTGGAAGTCACCCAGCACTTATGGGACCAGGAGGTACAAGCCTTTCACACACAATTCCCACCTAACTTTCAGATGTAGAAGTGACGGCAGTGTGTGGAAGAGCCCCCCCCCCCCAAGGTACACGGTCACCTGCCCTTAGCTTCAGAGGGAGATGGACTTTGTCTCTCCAGTCTTTTGACCACTCGGAGATCCTTGAAAAGATCCTCCAAGGCAAAGGCGGTCAGTGCTTCTCTCACAGGATGGGCGGGGGTGCAGGCCCCTCGTGGAGAACCGTCTCCAGCAGTGACCCCTCTCGCTTCTCCTGTGCTTGTGGTCTGGAGTTCTTCTGTTTTACCGTCAATGCAGTCACGTCTGTTTGCTGAAGTCCTGACTCGAGGATGCTATTCTCCTTTAATTGTTTATGTATCTGGGTTGTTCCAGGAAGTAATCCTGAGAAAGCCAGTTTCCAGTGCTCCTCTTACTGATAAGCATTCAAACTGCCCTCCACATTGGCTTCCAGGAGCCCCCATCTTCTGGCTTCTTTATCGCTCACACTGCCTTCTTGGTCTCCGCTAACTCCTTTTACCCTCTCTTACTGTAATTCTGTGATATTCAGTAGGGGTTTTCTGTTTATACATTTGAAAATAAGATTGAGCATTTATTATACGGCCTTCAGTTCAAGGCCCTGAAGCTGCAGGAACAAATAAATCAGGTAGGTAAGTCTCCCCCGTCCCTACTCCCCTCCGTCTTCAAACTCTGATACACACGTGCTAAGGTTGCACGTATTTAATCCTCACAACAGCTTAATGACAGCAGCAGGCATTATCGTGCCTCCCCTGTTTGAGCTCTGACATCCCCGGGTGGGTTCTTCGCCTTTGGCTCTGCGGCCCCGACACCGCCCCCTCCCTGCCCCACCCTCAGAGACATTCGGGCACATGTGCAGGGATCTGGCTCATCTGAATTGCTCCTGAAGAGGAACAGTAATGAGTGTTTATTTTGAAAGCGTAAGCTACCTCACTTCCTTAATTTGTTTGCACACTTTGTACATAAGAGCTTTTTTTTTTTTTAAGGAACACCTTTCACAGTGTTCCTTAGAAATCAGTGACTCAGCAGTAACCTTTTCTAGAGGACGTAATCAAGTGGAAACCATGAGTAGAAATCACCACTAGGTAGTTTCTCATAGTGTAAAAGAGATTTTTCCCCCTCTATTAATTGGGGGAAGAGGGAACTGATGAGTTTAGTGAGATCTTTGTTTAAGCCAGAGTGTGAGTATCTTCTAGAAATCCTGCAGAAGGAATTTTTGCATTGTGCTTGTGATTCTGGGGCAGCCAAAATATTACAAGAGGTGACAGATTCCTTGAACCCCAAATACTGCTGTAAACTGAATAGTGATAACATGGGTGCCCTTGAGATAAATATAAAGTCATTACAATGTTCCAGTGCATTTTTTTGTTATATGTATATCCCCAGTGAAAAGATACTAAAGATGCACATTTTTAATATTCAAAAGGAATTCTAAGAACTTAGTAAAATTATTCACTCCAGAGAGGGGACCTTGTTGGTAGGGGCTGGAAAGAATAACTTACGTTTCACTCTGTCTGTCCTATCTTTGAACATTACTTCTAAGTGCATCTCCTACCTACTCAATAAATGAAATTGGAAAAAGTCCTTAAAATTTTGATGAATTGGAAAGAAAACAATACTAGGTTACTTCCAGGAGCCTTGACAGTTCTTAAGATCTATTATTGATTATTCATGTCCAAAGGACAGGAAAACACACACACACACACACACACACACACACACACACACACACACACACACACACACACACTCTATTATTAGAGGGTGAACCTGTCATAAATTCAGTATGATCATGGTGAGAAATTGACTACATTTCAAACTTTACATTATTCTTGGAAAATCTTGAGCATTGATACTTACAGGGAGTATTTATATTTACAGGATATGTTTAAATATGTTTTTAAAAATTTATTCCAGATTTTTGCAAGCTTGGCCCCATAAAAGCCACAGCAAACAGGAAATGTTAACAAGCAAAACAATTTTTTTACACCAGCTTGTGAAAGAAACAGGCCCTAAACCCTCTAGTTTATAGGTATTTCATAGGTTCACGTGATAAATCTGTCTTCAGAGGACAAAGTTAATTTCTCTTGGTTCTAATATCTTTTACCAAGAATAATGAGCACTGTAGGTGTTCAATATCAAATGCCAACTGCTTAATGAATTTTGGACAAAGAAGTGAATGAAATATAAAAGCAAATCAAGAATCTCACAGTTGGCTGACTGAACAAATTTTGAACATAATAACTTAGATAATTGAATATATATTTGCTTTCAAAAAGGTATTTGAATCCTGTTACTAGATTCTCAGGGGGGGGAAAAAGCTACATCTTAATTTCTGCTTAAGGAGTTAAACTTTTTTTAATAATATTTTCCCTAAGAGGAAAAAAAATGAGTTGTATTTTCTCTGAATTTTATTACATTTATTGTTAATATATTTCCATATACCTTTTTTCTATTGTATTTCCTACTTTGCCATTTTGCCTTTTATTTTAGGGGGTTTCCTTAATATATCTTTATATCTATAATGACTTTTTCAAAGACTTGTTTTATTGATTGTGTTGAATTTTTTTCTTTTGTTTGTCTCTGCTCTCCTTTTCTTCATTACTTTTTTCTCTTCCTTCCTTCCTTTGTTATCCTCAAATCTCTGAAGAGTTCTCATTTTCATCCCTGCATATTGTTTTAAGGTGGTGGTTCTGTAATGCAATGATTGTTTTTTCTTTAATATTCTTATCCTTAGGTATCTTTGAACTGTTTGAAAGATGTATGTAGTAGTGAAAGACATTCTGCGTTGGTTTAGGCTGGCGTAGATTTCCTTTGTGGTCATATGGGCTTTGATGATCCATACAGATTCTTCCTTGACTGAAATCTTCTCAAATACAGGCCTTGTGATTGGAAATGAACGTGTTACAGGGGACACCTGAATTTGTATTGCTAGCACTGGAGTGTTGGAGAAGGCCCCTATTAAATACAAGCCCTGAATGTGGGTCAGCGGCATGGCATTTCCCCCTTTCTCGAATTCTCTCAAATAGTTTTACATTTGAATGAATCAATTTTATAATTAATTTTTATTCAGATACAATTTTTTTCTCTGTTTTTGAACTATCATCAGTTTATAATGTGTCAATTTCTGGTGTACAGTACAATGCTTCAGTCATACATGAACATGCATATATTCGTTCTCATATTCTTTTTCACCATGAGTTACTACAAGATACTGAATATCATTCTCTGTGCTATACAATATGAGTTTCAGATATAATTTTTAATTTAAGACGGTGGTAGTTACACATTGAGAAATGGATGGGTGTTATTTAACTCTTTCAATTAATAGTAATTTTGATGAAAAATTTTAGAATAGACTTGGCTCTGACCCTACACATGCCAGTCTTAGGTTTGTTCTTACATTTTAATTTTATTTATCTCACACGACCTCATGTTAATCACCTGTCTCCTGCCAGAGTCTGGGATGTCTGAGGACAGGGACCATGTTTCTGTCCCCAGTGCCTTTATACCAAGCTGGTGAAAATGCCAAGCACAATGAAAGACGTGCTGAATAAACAGATGAGAAAATTGAGGCCTGGGAACTGACTTTTAGAAAGCTTACAGGTACATAGGGAATGTTTATTACTTGTTTGCTGCAGGCAGCTGTCTTCCAGACTTTCTAGAGCCCAGGTTCATTAATTGTGGCAGAAATGGAATGCGGGTCCAGCATTATGTCTGTGTCAGCTTCACCTGGCTCTGCAAAGGAGGATTACTGAAGCACAGGAGACTTGTAGCAGACGGATCCGTTATATTTGGGGGTTAGACTCGGTTCGTCTGCTGTGAGACTTTCCCACTTGGTGGTCAGAGACGAAGACTGGGTCTGTGATTTCTTTTATGTTGTTTCATGTTCCTAACATATACGTTTATCAGTCCCTGTGTTTCCCTCCTCCTCTCCCTGATCTGCCCCGTGATACTAAGAAATAATATATTTAGCCTTGGGGTTAAATATATTTCTAACTTGCGTGGGTATTTTTGTGACTTTTTTTTGTTCGTTTTTCAAGTATAGTCGACTTACGATGTTGTGTTAACTTCTGGTGTACAGCCTAGTGTTTCAGATACATATATATATATATTCCTTTTCATATTCTTTTTCATTACAGGCTATTATGAGATATTGAATAAAGTTCCCTATGCTATACAGTAGGGCTTTGTATTTATCTATTTTATATATAGTAGTTAGTATATGCAAATCCCAAACTCCCAATTTATCCCTCCCCACCCCTGGCCTCGGTAACCTTAAGTTTGTTTTCTGTGTCTGTCTCTGTTTTGTTAATAAGTTTATTTGTGTCCTTTTTTTAAACCTGTGCACTTGTTTATTCTTGTAGTCAATGAATACTTACGGAAGGTCTCCTCTGTGCACCAGCAGTGGACAAAACTGCATGTCGTCTCTAAGCTTCCTCCCTAGTGGGGGAGAATCTAAGTACTTGGTACAGAATCAGCATTCAGTAAATGTTCCCTCCCTGTATAAGAAGTCAGTGTGTAACACAGTTTATGGAACAGAACTGGCTGTGTGATAAAGCCTTGGCACCTTAGTATCATTCTCTTTGGGGACACTGTTGGGGAAAGGAGAGTCCTGATTACCTCCTCACACATCCCTACCTGTGGCTCCTGTGTCATCAGTGCTCAAAGGAAGGGAACTGCCAAGAGTTTCCAATGACAGCTTGCTGTGTTAGCACTTAGATGCTAATTCAGATACCAATGGGATAAATTTTTGGCTTTTGTACTTAGGAGCAGATTGAACCTGTCTTCTGTAGATTTCATTCGTAAACTTATTCACGAGTTCCTTTTAGCTGGCTAGAGAGGTCTGTAATTTTAGAAGCCCTGCCTGCTGAATCATAGTGGTGAAGAACATGAGTTGATGAACCAAAATAATATGAAAAACTTGTTTCATTTTGAGCGTGAGCATGTCAGGTCTGAAGGAGACATGAACAACTTCGCAGCTACCTGGAACACCTCGACATCGCTCTAAGCAATAAGGACAGTAATAGCCATAGCAGGATGGAGATCTAAAAAAAAAAATCTCCGTGATTTGAGTCTTTAGAATCTCTAGCTGAAATTAATGGGGAAGGGAAGATGGTGATCATTATTACTTAAAATGGCCTAAAATACATATTTTACTTTGTGACTGCTACTTCTCTCTAGGTTTTTCTACTGCCATTACCTCTGTTAAAACATAAATGGAGTCCCATTAGAATTTTCAAGAGTTGATTGGAGCAAACATCTATTCAAATCAGGCAGCCTCTGATGAGTAGCTGGGAATGGTCAGGAGCCAGGGGAGCGGCTTTAATGGAGCAGATGCAAAAACAACATGAGGACGTTGTTTGACAGTATTGCTTACGCTGTTGCCCTATTTGGGGAAGTCTAATTAGGTGGCTGTGATTGGTCATTCTTAAATTTTGCCTGATGAGGGCACATTTCCAGTAGTCTCTGGCTTAGTTTCCTGTTTGCTTACACAGGCTTTGAAGGCACTAGAGCCACCCCAGTCCAGTAACTTCCTTGTTTTAATTTAACACCTCTTTTCCTTATTCACAGTGTTGGCCACTTTTTGGTGTATTTGGTCCCTTTTGGCATTTGGGATCTTCTCTGCCTGCAGTGCCCTGCCTCTCCCGCCCAGGGTCCTCATGCTCACCTTCATGACTGCTGAAGTGCGTCTTCCGTGACACCCCCGTCCCCCTGTGGGACTTGTTTCCCCTTCTGTGGGGCCTCGTTGTACTTAGCACATTGGGTTTTGTTTGTTGAATCTGTGTTCTTCACCCTGTCTATTTTGGGACTTATTTTCCTCACTGGTTGCAAAACATTAATAACCATCTTAATATCGCCAGCCCTTTCTTGGCATCACAGGGGAGTAAAGGCTTTTAAATATAAACATTAGTTTCTGTTAGAAAAGCAGAGGACATGATGATCATCCTGTTAATACCAAGTCTCTCTTACCCTGGCGTCTTCATTCCATAAACTTTAACTGATTTGTTTATAAACTTTATACACTTCACAAATATTCATGGTGTTGATATAAAATAATAGGAAGAGTTGCTTAAATACTGGTTTTAATTGCAGCCATTAATTGTAAGATGCACCATTTCTTACTATGCTATTAAAAAAAAGGAAAAAAAGAAGAGACAAACTGACACGGTGCTAAGATACCATTGACTCTAAAATACATTCTGAATGCATCCTAAACTGCATTTTTGAGATGCTGAAATGTGCAAAAATGGGTTCATTTTTAAAATCAGTGATATGTGGTAATATTATACCTTCTTAAAAGATGTAAGAACTCCATTGAGGAACAAAAATGAAAAATTGGTTTCCATTTGGTTTCCTTTCCTTCGTTTGCCTTTTGGTAGATGCTGTGTTAATGATCAGGGAGGTCCTCAAATACTAGATGGCTGGAAACCGGAGGACTGGGTGGAGGACCTGTGCATCCATCAGATTACCTAGTCTGCTTCCATAGTACTGGACATAACCTATGAGAACTGAAAGTAGAGAACTGCCTAGTCAAGTGTCTTCATAAAAGTTTTAAATAGATTCTCTTCATGTTTGAAACCCTTTGTATTAGAAGACATTTTAGGAGAAATAGTTCAAGTTGCCCTGCAAAAGGATTTGGAAGTAAAACTAACATTGGATGCATATTGAGAAATGAGTTGTTTTGCTTCAGAATCGCTTGTGACTGCTGGGTACAAAGGTTAGTTGTGGGACATGAAGATGAGTTGCACTTTACTTGATTCAGCCAACAGGAAAGTACTCCTCTTGTGCTAGTGGAGATAAGGAAGCCCTGGTGATAGCTGGGGTGTTCTCGAGGTTTCTGCCAGCTTTTTCCACGCTGCCCTTGGGCAGCTTGATTATTTTGTACTAACACTGAGGTTATGGAGGACTCTGGGCATGGTACCAGCTCTCCTACTTTGAGCTAATGTGTGGTGGAACGGGCAGGGGACTCTGGGATGAGAGGTCTAAGTCTAGTCTTTGGCAACAGTGAACTGTTTAAATCTTAACTGTCTTACTGGGACTTGAGTTCTGATGTAGACGTCGTTTTGATGATGAGGTTGGAAATAATGATAGTCACCCCTTTTCTCTTCATGGACTCAGTCTGTTATTTCATAATGCCATCACATAGAATTCAGTTTGTTGCTGATTTAGAACTGGACCATGTGCTGCATTAAGTGAGGGGCACAGATATGGAGACTCCGCTGGTTTGTGCTTTACATTAAAAAAAAAAAAAAGCTCTAAGATTGTGTTCCTGTTCATACAGGGTATGGCGACATTAGAAGCAATTTTGTAAGACACAGAAAGTCTTCAGGATTAACTTGGAAGAAATTTAGAACACTGTAAAATTGTGATGGTTAACTTTGTGTACAAGTGTGTATGGTTAGCTTTAGGGTAACTGGTTTTTTAAAACGTTTTTGGGGGGAGGTAATACTTATTTATTTTATTTATTATAGTATTTTTTCTTTAATGGAGGTACTGGGGATTGAAACCATGACCTCATGCATGCTAAGCATGTGCTCTACCACTGAGCTGTATCCCACCCCCAAGGCTTAACTGTTTTAATGACATGAGAAATAGGACAAGGAATGCTTTTTAAACATGATATTACAAACAGTTATTTCATGACATCTTTTTGCCAGGACCTAGGCTAAATTTTGAAGATAAAACGGATGAGTAAATTATTTTTTCTACATGCTTGAAGTATATCAGCTGTTGTTGAATGAGAAGCATGTAATTATTATTAGCAGAAGGAATTAAATACTGTGGTTTATAGGTGAGAATGGTTAGTGGGGAAAAAGAGAGAGAGGTTGGAAAAAAGAAAGTAAAATATTTTCTCTAAGTTTTGAAAGATAAGGTCTTTGCCAGGGGCAGAAAGCTGTGTTTGTTGAATATTTATTTACTTGGTGTCACGCTCCTTACTCAGTGATAAGTGATATTTCACTGAATCTTCCATCGTTACAGTTCGCACTTGGTGGACTCCGATGTTAAATCAATTCCTCAAGTGTCTCAAGTCACACAGCCAAGAAACGACACAACTAGGATTAGAACCAGGTCTGGGTGGTCCCAAACCCCTTGTTCTTCATCACTGTACTATTCTGACGGGCATTCAAGGCAGGGGGAAATCCAGGTACAAAGACATGAAAATGGTCAAAGTGTTTGCTGTGCCAACAAAATGATGAACTAGTATAGACTAGCCTCCTGGACTGAGTGAGACTCAGTGTGCTGAGATGGTAACCTTCCAACCCAGTCTCTGACACAGCCCCCCGCCAAACCAGGATGTATTCTACAGTCACTGATTTATTTGATCAGTGTTACTGGGCCCCCATTGCGTGCCAGGCAACTTGCATGTGTCGGAGGTTCGGGGTGAGCACAAAACCCGAGTCTAGTAATGATACCGTTATATATGATGTCTTGCTTTGTGCATATGCCTAGAAAATCCTTGATACAGTCTTCCAAGTCCTTCATTTTTGTATTATTTTATAGTTTTGTAACTATATTCAAGTACTTCTGTCTATCCATACACATCACGTATAAACATACGTACTATGTATACACACACGCTGCATATATGTAATTCCGTAACTCAATTCTTGAATTAATTTCAGTGTGTAGTATGAGACAGGGAATTGATAAATCTCTGTCTTCAATTTTCTTACTAGGAGGCCCCTTCGTTCCCCCTCTTGCATTACTATCCACTTGGATAGTCTAGGGTGTTCATAATTTCAGTGCTCCAGCTCTCGTCTTAAAAACTGCATTCTGCATGCTGATAAAATTCTTTATAAAGTTCTGTAAACCAATATGTAAAGCATTTGTGGATAAGTGAATAAAAACGGAGACCACTTTCTTCCAACAATATGTGGCTGGTGCTGCTTCCTCTCCCTCCCGGACCCTTCCTGCTTATGTCAACTTCTCCTTTTCTGATAGAAACTAGATTTTGAGGTTGAGGCCAGCATGTGCTGTTTCCTAGTGTAATTTAATCTGCTGTCTTGGTTTACAGATTTCTCCTTTTTACCTCCTTTAAAAAAAGCTTTTAAATGTAATCCAGACTTGATTTCAGTGTCTATGATGTAACGGCAGAGAGTTAATGATTTCTCACTCCCTTTTCTTTCTCATTCTCCCCTGGTAATTGGCTTTAACAGGTTTACACCTTTCTCTTGTTCATTTCTGGTAACTCCTGAAGAGAAATGTTCCATATGAGGGAACTATGAAAATACTAATAGAATTGGGAATTGGGACATGGGTAAACTCTTAAGTTTAACATTGATTTATAAAAATCTTACCCGAAGCTTTGAAGAACAAATATTTTCTGAGTTCTTGCCGACATATTTCAGTGGAGGAGAAAACCTTGCATTTGGCTGTTTGAAGTAGAGTGAATCACGTCTCCCTTGGCTGTCCTGAGAATTCTATTGTAAGTCACTTTCCTTTACTTAAAAAAAAAAAAAAAAAAAAAAAAAACTTTTAAATTCACTTAGCCTAATTAGCATACATTACTTGATAATTTTGGGATGAAAGGATGCTAGGCAGTGTTCCACAGGTGATCTCCTTTAAATTTTCTCTATTAAACCTAAATAATCTGTTACTTTGGTGACTGTTATATAGTCCATTGTGGTGTTTAAGGATTGTTGGCCATCACCACCTGTGGGGTGGGGGACATTGCCTGGGAAGGGTTCATCTCCTTCCATCAGTTAAACTCGTTGATTTTACTTTCTTAGAAGAGCAGGGTACCAAATTCATTAGATATAAAAGATTAACAGGTAAAAAATTATGCTCACTTCTGTTTTCACGTTCTTGTGAACAGTTTTCCTCTTTGTTCTTGGCATTTGCAAAAATATATGTATGTGTTTTCTTTAAAGAAAGTTTTTACACACATGATTGTGTAACATATCCATTTATTTGCTTTTTCCGCTTGCTTTTATCTTGGCGGTTTTTCTACAATAGGTAACATAGAGCTGTTCCACTGTGTGGGACATAGCAAAAGTCCTATGCAAGTGGATGGTTTTCATTTTTTTTCCTATTAAAAGTAAAAACCCCAAACCTCTGGATATCCTTGCTTAAAGACTGTTTTGTGTAGATACCATTACTATGAAAAAGGAAAAAAAAAAGTTGCAGTAGAGAAACCTGGACTTTTCTGTTTATTTCACTCAGGCCTGGATCTGATTCAGTGCCATTAAGGTGTTACATGTAAGACTGCTCACCTGTGGCCGAGGGAAGATCATGTGTGGGTGTCAAAGCTCTGCCTACAGATTGTAGGAGTTCCTGTCGAATTCTCTAGAAGCCTACAGTGCCCATCGGATAAAAATGCTCACCTATCCTGAGTTGAGTAAGGTTTCCTCCCGTGTGGATTTGATGCTTGATGTGATGGACTCTGTGTGTGTGTAATCAGTTTATGAGGCACAGGTTTTTTTAATTTAAATCTGTGCATTTTCTTCTATAAAAAGAGTGAACGCAACAACTTCTATTTTGTTCAGAAGTACTTCAGTCCTGGGGTAGTGTGATGTGTCATCACTGTCAATTTAAGAGGGCAGTTGACTGCTCAGTAAACTCTGAAACTCCAGATAAGTATCAGTTGTTTTCTCCTTGCAGACGACAGGGCCCCGAGAACATCAGCCTGTGATTTGAATGTGTCCCTATTTAGCTCAATGTGGACTTACTTTGATTATAAACATTGGTATGACTCGTCAGTCCTGTGTGAGGGATATGAAAAGGAGAGAAAAGAAAAGGTCTCCTTGTTGTCATTGTTTATTCACTGTCTTGTTCCAGGTGAAGCCCCCCAAGATTTGAAGAGTGCCCATCTCTCAGGCGGTTCTCACCACAAGGAACCAAACCCAGGCAGGAAGTCCAGGGAAGGTATTGAAAGAGAGGTCGGACCTCTTTGGTCTTCCTTCAATTGCTGACCCCGATGAAGGAGTTTCTGTTCCTTTGGAAGTGGGTGGAGATGCACTGAGATGGCAGGAGCAGCCTAAGGTTAAAACAGACGTCCTCTGTTTTAGAAGCACAGGCCAAACTTAGATGGATTCTGCTTTTGGAAAACTTTTTGAGCTGACTTTTCAGGTGTGAGCACTGTTGCGTGCCCAGCTGTCAACACGTCAAAACCAGTGTGATGGACTAAAAGGTTTAGTCCTTTATGATGACTCCTTAGGGTTGTGACGTTACATCTCCAGCTTGCTGGGCAATGATTGATTTTCTTGATTGACGGGAAACTCAGTTTACTGTGGCCCAGGTCAGCAGGGCAGGGGACAGTTGATGCAGCAGCTTTGAACTCTGTCAGCAGCTTGAGGGGTGTCTGGTGCCCAGATGAAGAAGTCGACTTCCTTCTTTTGGGTTACAGTGAGGATGTCTTTATTGAGAACAAGAATATGCCTGACCTGAGCAAGGTTAACTTCTCTTTTTATGTCAAGAAAGACTCAAAACTTTGTCAGACTTAATCCTTCTTCCCTGTTCCCCCTACTTACACAGTTGAAACTTACTAGTTGCAAAAATACAAAATGTTCTTTTTCTTCACTAACGTGCATTTGTAGCATACGTGGACTCCTGTGAGAATTTATTGGGGCACTTTGGTTTTAGTGGCATAGTTTTTATATTAGGATCACCAGATCTGGACACACCCATTCCTGTCGCATCATGGAAGCTGATGGTCTAAGATAGAAATTGACTTAAGCAGTTCAAAATATATTTATACTTTCCGCGTGAAAGCTGGAATGACAGTAACTAGACAGATGCCCAGGTCTGCGGGGCTCAGTGGAATGTGACGTGGATCTTTCTTCCCTAAGTGGGTGCTAAAGATAAACATCCATCTATCTTTAAAAGGCTTAATCTCTTTTCACAGGAAGGATTTCCAAACTCTTTCATTTTGTAGTTGCACTTTGTGGACCATCTCCATTTTCTTTAATTTTTTTTTGTGTGTGTGTGTGAGTTATAATGTTCAAAACACCATTTCCCTGTTTTAAGACAAGATGATTGTTTTTTGTTGCTGTCTTTTCTAGTATCCTTCCTGGAAGATTTTGTGTAATATTCGTTTAAGAGGGGTACTCAGGACTCCAGGACCCGGAAAGGGTCTTTGTGTTTTATAAGGGTTTTGTTTCATTGTGTTGGATGTGGATGGAACCATTCGTCCTGAGTGGTCACTCTTAACAGAGGCGGGCAGGAGATTTCTCAGGAAGTACCTGTTTCTGTCTCCTCTTCGTTTACTTTCTCCATAGCAATTTTTCATGTATGACTTACCAATTCTTAGTCCATTGGTAATTTGATTATTTTAATAGACATTGGTGTGGAATATTTGTTCAGAGTATTTTAATAGTTCTGCTTTGTCTCCATGCAATTTATTTCCTCCAAGAATGAATTGACTTGACGGTTTTGATTTCCCTGTGCACACTTAAAAAAAAAAAAAAGTCCTGCTCTTAAATATAGAAGTTTGTGCAATATGAAAATGAAATTTGGTGCCCTAGAGTTTTCATTGTTTAATTGAAATACTTTTAGGGATGAGAGATTCATAATAATAGGCTTTGGTCCTCTGACAAAATAGCTATTATATGTAATGACTGGCATATGTTTTGGCTAATATAGATTTTATCTGAGTTCCAGTATTTTTTTAAGCAAAGATCATAAACCCTAAATAACTTGATAATGCATTTCAGTAAATTATTTTTCTATGGTAAATTGTTTTACTTCAGTGTAATTTCATTTAGAGTAGTGGTCTTTAATCCTTTTTTGATCTCATACCATATCAGTTAAAAAAAACAACGAATTTATGTTTGTTTATTAAAAAAAGATTACAGATAATTATCATTGTGTGATAGATATACACATAGATTTTTTTCAGAGAACAGCAATTGAAAAGTCTGAGATTAAGATGAGCAGTATTTTAAAATAATGTTGCTATTTATAATGGCTTTTTACTATCATTAGCTTGAGGCACTGGATCAGTGGTTCTCAATTTTGATTACCCATTAGGCTCTTAAAGAATCATGCTTTAAAGAATGCTTTTAAAGAATCATGATACACAAACTCTACTGCAGGCATATTAAGTCAGAATCTCTAGGAAAGGAGATTAAAAAAAAAAATCTATGATTCTGATACACAGTAAGTTTGAGATCACTGTTCTATATACTTTAGGGAAGATTTGTCACTTGTAATTGATAGTTGATGTAAATCCAAAATTCATATCTCTTCCCTCCCTCCCGCCCTCCCTTTTCTTCTCCCTCTCCCTCTTTCCCTCCCTCCTTTTCTCCTTCCCTCCACTAAATTCTTGCCAGAACTGGTTAGAGTGTATTTGAAGCCTGTTAAGATCTACTTGTGGAAGTCATCAGTTCTGCCAGTTTCTTGTGTAACTATGCTTTGTCAGAATCTGTATTATCTTCAATATGTATTGGAGAACATTGTAAACTACTCAGCCACTTGGTAAAGATTAGTGTGTGTAAAAGTCCATCATTTTGCCGGGCCCAGGTAGGCCGCATGCCCTCCTAATATGCTGACGAGGTGGGTGGGGGCGCGCGGCTGCGTGGTGTGGGGCTTACACTTTTTCTTAGGAGACCTTTGCAGTTGATAACCCATGACCACCTCCTGTCAGGACAAATGAGATGCTAGTGCTGGTCTGCATATTAACTGTCACTGTCTTAATTTCCTTTTACTTAAAAATATGCGTATACCTTTTACTCCTACGTTGCATGACTGAGTGTTTTAGGTAATTGATTTAGAGATGTGACTAGGGTCTACCTCTGTACATAATCCAAATAATTTTCCTTCTCAGAGGTCTGAAATAAAAAGGAACTTGGTTTTCATGGGATTTGCTGTTCTATTTTCTTTGTTTTATTTTCTTAATTAACAGAAAATCTTGATATAATTATTGTTTTCCAAAGATGGAACAGAATAATCTTTGCCTTCTGGTGCAATGTTTTTTTTTTTTTTCCCCTTGGATTTATACCTGAAGTCCAAACATACTTTTGGGCTCTATCTAAATAGGAGTTTTGTTCCCTGTAATAATTGCTGGATGACTAATTTATGGAATAGTATTCAGTTCTGTTTTTCCCCTTGCCCCAGCGTATTAAAAACTTAATACCCTTTATTATTTTTTTTAAACAGCTTTCTATTTACAGAAAAGTTGAGAAGATAGTAAAGAGAGTTCCCCTGTGTCCCCCCGCCCCCCATGTTGTTTCTCCTGTGTCAGCATCTTACATTAGTAGAGCACGTTTGTTATGATTAATGAACTCATGGGTACATTATTATCAGTTCCATAGTTGATTTAGATTTACTTAGTTTTTACTTAAGGCCCTTTTCTGTCCCAGGATCCCATTCAACGTAGGACATTACAGGTAGTTGTCATGTCTCCTTAGGATCCTGTTGGCTCTGACAATTTCTCACACTGTCCTTGTTTTTGATGAACTTTTGAGAAGTATTGACCAGGTGTACTGTAGCATGTGTCTCTATTGGAATCTGATGTTTTTCTCCTGACGAGACTGGAGTTACGGGGTCTGGGGAAGAAGATACAGGGATAGAGGGCTGTTTTCATCACCCTGTTTCCATGGTTTTGGACTGTTGCTGTTGACCTTGCTCAGCTGGCTGGAGTAGTGCTGGTCAGCTTTCTCCACTGTAGAGGCCCCCCCGTTTCCATACTGTACTCCTTGAGAGGAAGGTTCCACGTGCCGCCTGCACTGCACTATGTGTAGCCCACAGCTGGGCTTTGCCTCTTGAAGGTGGAGTATCTACCGAAATAAATGATAATTTATTTGGAATTCTTCTGCGTATGATATTTACTTCCCCCTATTTTATTAATTAACTCTTACATCAGTATTGACTCCTGGTATTTTATTTGTCTACTTTGGGTTGCAAGCCAAAACCACTTTATTCTGTTGCTCGGATTGTTCCAGTTTTGGCCTTTGGGATATTGCCAGCTCTTTGAGTTGGCTTTATACCCCTTGACATCCTCCCATCAATGTGGCTGTTTTGGTTTTTGCGTTTTGGGGGAGTGCTCCTTTACTTGCTGGCACTCTCTGATGGTCCAGGCTCATCATATTTATTTCCTCCCTCTAGTCATAGTATCAGCCATTTCTCCAAAGACGTCGGGCTTTTTTTTTTTTTTTTTTAATAATGGAAGCAAGAACTAACCCTGAGAGAGAGGCGAGATGCCCCTCCCACATTTCTTAACATCTGAACTTGAGTTCTTTAACTAGTTCTTAACCTTCCAATAGCCTCTTTGCTTCAAGCTCAAGGCTGATGATTTGACTTCATTTTTCCTTGTTCTTTTCATGTCATAAACTTGGACCCTTGTACTTAATTCGGGGTTTCCAGGCAACCTGGAGTGCTTTGGTTTTGTTACATCCAGGATCAGGGATTTTTCATCTTCTGTAATTGAAACCTCTTTGAGAAAGTGATTCAAAGATTTTGACTTACCCTACATTTCTCTTTGAGACTGCCTTGGAACACTTGATTTTAAAAGGTCTAGTTTTTATAGCATAAGGAAGTTCTTTGTAGCCTTTTTCTTAAGTCTTTTTGCACATCCCAGGAACAGCATCGGTGTGACAACTTGAGAAATACTTGAAACAAGACCATTGGTTTCCTCAATTCCGTGGTCTTTTTCTGAGTTCCTACACATTTAGAGTCAGAGGCAATGTCCATGCTTCAGTACCAGAGAGTGACGTGGAGTTTCCTCTCGGTTGGGATACTTCCATATGCTAAGTAGGTACAAGGGGTGGTTCTCGATGCTACTTTTTCTGCAGCCTCCTCTGGATGGGTAATCATGAGGGTTTTCAGTATAAAATAAATGCCAAACTGACTCCATCTAGTTATAATTCCAGAGATGAGATTAGAAAAGAAGATCAGATCCTAGTAGGTAATTATCTTTATGTATAGGACCAGACTAACATACATGCTATGTCACTATAGAGATAGCTAAAGGAGTTCATTCTTGATTATCAATAATTAAGACTGGAAGATCGTAACCATATTGTACATTCTCAGACTGCTTCACTTTTTTCAAAAATGCTCACACAGATAATCCCTGAGTGAAAGTGTGGGTTTAGAGGGGCAGGAGTGTGGATAATCCTGCTTTTCCCCTTCATCATATTGTTCTTTGAGCCACAAAAACACTGAGTTCACATATCAAAGAATCAGTGACAGACAGCAGTTTGGCTCATTCACTTAAACACACATACACGGTATTGTTGAATGCCTCCCTTAGCAGTGCAGACCTTGCCAGAGATTAAAGGACCATTGGTTTATCCCAGTTATTTACTCCTTCACATTAACATTGCACGGAGCGTTTACCACGTGCCAGGCTGTGGATCTCTCATTCTGGTGCCCAGTCCGTGTTGAGTGGATGAGCGAGTTCAAGTTCGCCTTCCTGCTCTGTGCTGCTCTCCTGCTCTTTAAAGTCCTCTCCACTTCCTGTTAAGATCATCTTTACCTTGACCCAGCCTGGACCATGATTGTGGCATTAGTTAAATAGTAAATAGTGAACCCCAAAATAGTACTGGCTTAAAACAAAGTATGGGTGTAGTTTTTTCTCAAAGAAAAGAAATCTGGAGCCAGGCATTGAGGTGTTGGAATGGAGGCTTTGTGGGTCACCCGGGACCCAGGCTCCTTCAGGCTGTGACCCTTTTTCTTAGGATCCCAGGTGCTCCTAGACTCTCATTCAGCGTGTTGATCAGTCTTGCTCCAGTCGGCAGGATGGAGGAAGGAAAGAAGCAGATGAAAAAGCCCCCTTCACTTTAGGGAGATGCCCTAGAAGAGACACGCAAAGCTCCCGTATGCATCTCCTTGGCCAGAACTCAGTCTTAGGACCACCTTTTTGCTGTCAAGGAGTCTGAAAGAGAGAGAGCTTTTCACCTGGACAGTAATGTGCCCAGTAAAACAAAAAACAAGAAGCCAAACAAAGCAAAAACCAAAACCCAAACAAAAAGCCCCCTTAGGATTCCATTGTTAGAGAAGAGGAGAAAGACTGTCTTGAGGTAATCACTGGTCCTGCCACAGTCACTCACTCTAGTGCTGCCGGGGCAGCCTCTCTGACTCCCTCCCCCTCCTGCCGAGTGCTTCCGCCAAGTCTCAAACCAGCTGTCATGGTCTTCTTACTTGTTTACACCTCCTCCTGTTTCTGCTCCTCAGAGCTGGTGGGAAAAGTCCTAAATTAGAGGAAGACCTGATGTTGTGTTTCTGTTCGTTAATCCCAGCTGAATTCCTGTTTTCACCCTTGTGGGTTGTCAGCTCCTGTAACACATTTCTTACAGCAGTTGTTTTAAATTTTCCATTCTACTTCCATATTTTCACTTTGTTTTTGTTTACTTTCTTATAAATCAGTCAACCAAGCTCCACCTCTACCCCAATAAATCAACAGGAAGTAAGTCTTGGGGAGGGATTTAACACCTGAACAAGACTACTCTGTGCTCGGTAAATACCTGTTAAATGAATTAATTGATCCTTTTCTTTCTCTCTCTTATGTCCTCCTAATTAGAATGTAATATTTTCTATATTTTAAATACTTCCTCTGGACTTGGCTGCATCCCCCAACCCGCCCCCCCCCACCTCATTTCTCAATTCAGTTTTTATTTTTTAAGAAGAGGCATCTCCCTCTTGACTACCTTGAGGCTCCTTCAGTGAACTTTCAGATTTTCCTTTGAGGTTTTCCCACCCTTGTTGGTCTTCTCTCATTGTCTAGTCTGGACGTCTCTGTAGCATGCTGTGTTATCGACGACACATTCTTGGAAATAGCCTCTTAAGTTCTTTTACCTTTCTGGCATTTCCTTCTATGTTTCCTTTATTGATGCCCTTCTGCTCAGTAATGGTGAGCAAAACATGACGATTTTGCGGTCATAATTTGGTTTTTTCTCTTTCTGCCCTTTATTTGCAGGATCTCGGCTGCATGTCTGCTCTTTGACCTTCAGCTGTTGTGTCTGTGTGGATGATTTGCAAATATACATAAATAGTCTTTACTCCTCATTTCTGCATCACTCTTACATTCCTCCTGGAGTCAACTGAGATGTCTCCATCATCCTAAACAGCACGTCTGACATCTGGAATGTTAGTAGTCACGTCTTAGGTGCCCCTCAGCAGGGCATTGCTGCTTAAACCTTCTGTGGGAACAGCAAAGCATAGCAGCTTCCAGTGCCTTGTTTTCCTCATCTGGAATGCCCTTTCCTTTATGCTCTCCTACTACTTCTCTTGAAGATCAAGTTCAAAAATCGGCATATCACAAAGATTTCTAGGAAGACACGAGACCTTCCTGATGGTCTAGGCTTTGAACTCCTACCACACGCATTTGTCTGTTCCCGGCCCTCCTCATATCCTCGTGTGGTACTGTTTTGTGGAATAAATCGTCTCTATTATAAGTATCTTATCACACAGATACCCTGTAATCTTCCTCCGTTTTGCACTCCCAGTGATGGTATATAATCGACACTTAATAACATTTGCTGTGGAGGATGGCAGTCCCTTTTCGTTTCCTTATCTTGCTCCATTTCTAACACTGAGATTGCTTAAAAAAACAATTAATTTTTCTTATCACCAAACAAACATTTCTTTTTCATAAATGAAATGGAGCACTTGGACTGAGCTAAATGGCAGATTTTCAACTGCCTGATTGCATTCTGCTTTGCACTATTTGCAGGACATTATAAAGGACTTAAAGGATTTTCAGAGAAGTAAATTTTTTCCATCTTTCTTAGTCTTCTGAGTGTCATATAAAAACTTAGAAGTCATGAAGAGAGCGAGTAGCATTTTGTGAAAACAGTTTTATGTTGGAGAGTTCAAGATCGGGTGGGGCGGAGGGAGAGAAAGAGAGAGAATATGAATAAATGGGAAGGAAAGTGAATGTGAAAATGCACACCCACTAGACTCACGCTGCTTGGCAAACAAGGTCACTACACCACGCCCGCCGGGAAGAAGGGTCTCGCTTCCTACAAAAAGAAGCTTACCCAGTTGTTTTTATGATAAACTATTTTTGTAATAATTTTTTCAGCAATATAGTAATGTGACAGACATATTGAATAAAGTAGATCCAGCTAATCTATGGTGTCTTTTAAAATTCAAATGTAAGATGTTAGCTGTGATTAAAATTAGCTCTGTGTAGATTGAAAATCTGAACTAAGGAGGATGATTCCAGACTCAAATGAAGGGAACAGAAGGCTTAATTCACTCATTTACTTTATTTTACTTTTTTTTTTTTTTCCCATAGGGAATTTGAAATACTGCCTTGTGATTCTGAACCAGCCTTTGGACAAATGCTTTCGTCGTCTTTGGCACAAAGGTACCCTTAATTAGCATTTATATTTCTTTACTTTCTTACTCTACTTGGGGCTGACAAACATGACTGTTGACTATCCCAGCATCCAGCTGCGATACCAAAGGGTGGAGTTTATAATATATAAGGTGATTTAATGACTGAATTATCAGAATCCATTGTTGCTTCTCTGTTAACCTGTTTATACCTGTGGTTTCCACAGCGTGGGCCTCCAAGTACAGAATTACAATGTAGCATTCCTCTCTTGAACATCAGAACTACTCTGTGGGCAGTTATCCGGAGTACTTAACAAGTATTCAAGTGTAAATATTTTTGGCACCAGTGACAGCAAAAAGCACCCACCAACCTCACTCATTCCAGCATTCAGCGATAAGATATCTGTAGGGTGAATGAATTTGCAACATTAAAAGACGTGTTACCAGTATATTAGAATCTCTAGGGATACTGAAAAATACAGTTAAAAAGGATTAGTTTCGCAGAATTAATACTTCTCTGAAGTTTGATGTAAGAAATAAGCTTTATTAACTATTTTACATTATTCTTTGATTTTTATAGAATTAATTCAAGAAAATAATATTAAATAGTATTTGTTTGAACTTCTGCTCTTCTTTCATGAAATCTTAATTTTTTTTTCAAGAAGTGATACTTCCACTAAGTTATCTGTGTGAGTTTTGGGTAAAATTAGATGGGCAGAATAACTCAATTCTTGATAGATCGATGCGTATTCCTGATCCATTCTTCTCATCCCAGAATTCTTTAGTATTCTCAACATGAAGGTTGTGTGTCTTGGAATGCAAATATGTTAATAAGCTCACATCTCTGGTCAAAGGTAGTTGTAATAGTAGAGAGAATAAATATTAGAGATGATATTGTATAAATTCTTTTTGTTCAGTATGATCGCAGTGAAAACCGTTGGTGTTCTAAATTTAGCCATCTTTAAGTTAGCTAACTTAAAATTTCACATTCTAATTGTACTAACATTGCTCTCAAAGTTAGACAATTACTTAACTATTAACTTAATCTTTAATATCACTTAAACTGCTTGCTTACTTGTAATTAGGTTGTTATTTGAGCGCCATCAGGCCAAAAGGTCTTGTCACTTCATCTCTATTGCCTAGTGGTGGGCCTGGCTTTTGCTTAGTAATTACAGTGAATGAGAGAGTGAATTTAGTCTGGTTGACATTGCTAATGAACACCAAAGTAAACCAATTAGGCCCATCTTTTTTTATCTGAACTTACTATGTCAGCTTTTATATCTTTTAGGAGAGTGTGCGAGTGACTGTTTTATTGCAAACATTAGAAATAGACAAAATATTCGTTGATAGGAGCTGTTGGAAACTGGCTAATGAAAACTACATCTTAAGTCTCATATTTTGGAGGGGTTCATGGTCCTATTTTGCACATGGTGTGAAATGATGAGATTTTTTTGAGCTGACTGAAGTTCTTCATTTTATTAGTTTTTTGGCAGTGAATTTGATTTGAAAAAGTCTCATGCCTGATATACACCAGCTCATCATTTGATTTACATTAAAAAAAAATGAGCACTTGGTCAGTGTGTCTACATGGAGAGAAGTAAAGGAACCTAAAGTGTTCTGTGTACTGAAGTGGTCAGGCAGCTCTCGTTTCCAAAGTGCCTTTTCTTCAGGTTATGGAAATGTTAAATTTCATATATGCCTCTAGGATGGTTTTCAGCATTCTGGAGCCACTAACTGTTACGGAAAGCAGTTCTGTTAACCAAGACTGAGGAAAAGGTGGAGTAGGTGTTCTGTGACCCTCATAACAGAGGCTGTGGTTTTACATTTGTGTTGCTGCTCTTCCAAGTGAAGGCAATGAAATTAGGGAAACTCTGAGCTTGAGCTGTCAATTTTTCACGAGAGAGAGGCCTAGAAAAAAGCTTGGAGCAGCACTGGGGCTTTGGGAAGGAAGACGGCGTGGTGGCTTGGGATTTATTTCAGCAAGCAGGTCATGGCTGGAGGCTGCCACGCTGCTCCTGTGGCACTCAGCTGTGCAGTGTTTCCTGTAACTTCTGTTCTGTGGGTACGAAGATTTGTCACAAGCAGAAATTAAGGGGGAAAGCTGGACTGCTAAACCAAAACACAGGCAAATTTGAAGGCTGCTGCACAGTATAAGTTCTTATATGAAATCGATGGTTTACCTTTAACCTGTTTAACCTAAAGGTAGCCTAAGAAGCCATAGCTTCTCTTGAGCAGATATTTCCTGAGATTTGTTTCTACGGAAAGACTACGTGGAAGGTTTATTTTTTTTAGTTTTTTCCTGCAATGCTGAAGTGACATGTTACTGAATTTAGCTTAAATGATAAAGAAGGGACTCAAGGGAGATGAAAATTATGAAAGGTTTTAAATGTATTTTCCCTTTAATACTGCATGAAGTTTTAATGATTTTCTTGGTCACAAGCCTTGGAATACAGCCCTTATTGTCCCGGTATTTTGTATACTCAATTTAATCTGGGGACATACAATAAGTACCTCAGGAGGGGTAGGTGGACACAAAGACAGGAGTTTAGTTAATGAGTATTGAACAAACTTCTCTGTAGCAATTGGAGGTTATTGGCATTTATGACGGAATATTACTCTCAGATTTCTTAACTTCTTTCTTTCTTTTTTTTTTTTTTTTTTTTTGAGTCAGTCTTTTTTAGTAAATGTCTTTTTCACCCTGAGGTATGTACTAAGTGAAAAAGTGAAAAAGATAGGGATGCTTGTGTGTGAACAGTCCTGCTTGCTTCTTGTTGTAGGTCAGTTTTTCTCATCTTGGGGTCACCAGGCATCTCAGAGTCCTCAAAGATAGTAGGAGAGATCGCTGAGCGACATAAAATTGAAAAACAAAAAAGAAATTAGAAACCAAACAGACATTCAGGCTACCTGGATAAGGTTACTTAGATGGACCATCTGTCAGGTTTCTGGGAGTTTGACTTAAAAGTGTCTCCTCATCTTTAACATGAGCTCACAGCCTCTCCTTGCCTCTTCCATTTGACCCACAGAACAGTGGTGACCATGTTGATTAGATCATGAGTTGATTATCAGATTATGTTAATGTCACACATTTATGGTCTGACACCGTTTTCCTCTAATAAGGGATTCTTTTCTTTC